>NW_007246638.1:342661-366888 GCF_000164805.1 Carlito syrichta | reverse complement strand
CCTCGACCTGCTGGCCTCCGGCGATCCTTCCGCCTCAGCCTTCCAAGTAGCCGGAATTACAGGCATGCACTACCACGCCCGGCTGATTTTTTTTTTATTTATTGTAGAGATGAGGTCTCGCTGCCCAGGCGGGTCTCGAACCCGTGGTCTCAGGCAATCCACTCACCTCAGCCTCCCAAAGGCGCGGGATTACAGGCTGAGCCACCGAGCCCTATGTCTTGTCACTTGTAGTCCAGAGTAGACATTGTTTTGTTTGATGAAACCTATGTGACATTTCACTATCATTGATCCTTTACTCCAAGAAACTTGGAGTTAGCTCAACACACACAACTCTTGTACTTGCCTGCTCCTTCATTTAATTCCATACATTATTTAGGTATACATATGGCTTTTTTCTGTTTAAGTGTAGGCTTATTTTGGGCATGGATACATTTGTATTTCTTTCTACCTCTTCTTACAGCACCCAACCCAGTATTTAAAAACTAAGCAGTTAAAAAGGAAACATTTGCAAAATGAAGAAATTATCCCTTTGCTTATACTGTTTCTCCATCTTTTGGCCATTTTAACATCTGTTTTTCCAGACAGTCTTCAATTCCAGGGTCTGGAGCTCTAGGGAGCCTTTTACCTGCAGATTGCTGTCATTTCGTCCTTAGGTATGAATACTATAGTCCAGCTTACTTCTAAACTCTGATTGACGATGTCTGGCATCTTACTGGTCTTTATGGCCACATGGCTTAGATAGGCTCATAGTTATGGTATAATCTCCCTGAGGTGTGGTTAATAGATCAGAACTTTTTGGCCTTTAACATATAACTATATAGATAAGCATTTTCTGAAGTGTTTCCATATACTTCTCATGGAAGTTTTTGTGCTGTTTTTCTTCTTATTCCCATAGCCTATGAGATCTTCCTATCATATATTCCAGCATCCTGCTGCTTCACTTCCCCAATGTATTTAGTGTTACATATAACATAGATCACAAGGCATTCTTTTTCTATGGATAATTTATCACAGTCTTAATGAAGAAAAATTCCAGATTCCAGTTGCCACCCGGGTTCACATTTCTTCCCTAAAGCACCCAGTCGCCTCCCATATTTGCCTGAGACTTAATAAGATGGGTTGGCTCTAACCTCTCAATAAACAGTAACTTCAACCTCTACTAATTTAAATTATCCAAATACAGAATGTTTATCATTTTATCTTCACATTAATTAAAGTGTTCTTATTTTGTTTCTTGTCTTCAGTAACATAGATGGTAATATTGTAGAAAGTTCTTCTCAAATAACTCAAATTCAAATACTCATGATAGAAAATGTATCTGATAATTGTTAGTGCCATTTTTGACAGATGTTCAATATGTAATAATGTAATAATGATCTGCTGCTTTGACTAATCCAGCCAACTCAACAGCTTTAGACAGAATCCAAGGGCCAGTTTGGGAGCACTGCCAATATTTATTCCAAGGGGTTTTAACAATATAAATCTTCAAAGAGAGAAAGAGAGAGAGAGAATGCGAATTCTCAGACTATTTCCAATAACTGTGTATAGCATACAAAAAAAGCCAAGCAAGAAACAAAAGCAGAACAAAAATATGGCCAGTATAATAGTACGTAGGTTCAATATTTACCAGTTTGTGTACCATCTGAGCTATTTCCTTTCATCAACCACACACATGGCACTTTTATTCTCAGGGGACATTATCGCCATGACAACTTTATCAGACTAAACAGCAAAATGCAGCTCTTGGAGCAATCTCAATTTGGGCATGGCTTAGAATATTATTTATGTTATTCCTTTATCAACATCCTCAGTATGCCCAACAGAGATGAGAACATTTTTTAAATGACTATTAAAATCACAATAAAAAATGTAAAAACTTTACAAAGAGAAAAGAAATAAGCCATTAGGCTGAAAAATGGGCAATCAAAGGAGCAATTGCACCCGGCAGATGGAGAAGCAGCAGGTGCCGTGGTGTGACGGGACCTTGCTTCCCATCATGCACGCTGTACAATGATGCAGGCTGACAGGGAAGGGAATTAATGCGTCGGAGCAGGTACTTTCTGTCCATTAGCTGATTCCCAATACGTCCTCACAGACTGCTACCCGTGGCTCTTTGATAAAATGGCTTACAATACACAGCTCCAAAAGTTGTATGGGGAAGGACAGCTGTGAGTAACTCTCCCTTCAATGCTTCAGTTTAGCAGAGTGTGAGTGACCAAGTAAATATTTCTCCACCCCAAACTGGGATTAGTGACTTCAGTTCATGAATAAATTATTTGGTTACAGATGCTATGAATACATTACGGTGACCAAAAGCCACAGGCTTTCAGAGTGGGGGATGAAAAGGGACACTGATGAAGGGAATTCTCAAGGTAACAAATTAGCTCTCAAACAAATGAGAGTCTTGGAAAGGCTATGAGAGTACACTCACCTCTTTGCCTTTAGGAGGGAAAAAAGTCAGATTATAAAGCAGCAACCTAAATTGGTGGGTCAGTTTAGACAGACGCAGTGCACTAGGTTAAATCCTGATAACCTGGGACTCTGTCATGTTTGTCAAGCGGGTGTTTCTTTTCTTTTCTTTTCTTTTTTCTTCTTGTCTTAAATTTGTTTATGTTTCAATTCTGTAACACAGTCACCTGTGAAACCTCAAAATGAGACTAAAATAGAAATGGAGTTTAAAACGAAATTTGTTCAGTTGATAAGATTAGCTCTTTCCAGGTCTTTGTCCAATAAACTAATTGAATTGCCAAATTGTTTATTAACCTCAGCTGTTAAGACAACCAAGACAATTGGATTAAGAAATAGTAGATGTTACTTTTATTCACTCCATATTCACATCTGAAATTGGAAGGCCAGAGTTAGCTATCTTAATCGTCATGTGCAGTCATCAAAGGAAAGAAGAAAAGTGTAGACTGGCATTTATGTTAAAATGTTGGAAACTATGTACAAATCACAGAAATGTTAACAATCTCAAGTCTCAATACTAACCTTCCTCATTCCCTACTCTAGGGAAGGGACATTTTATTCTATCTAAAAAAAGAAAGAAAAAAAAAACAATTGTTTTCTGTGTAGCACTTATCACATTGTCATGTACAAATACTTTTCATTTAATGTCTGTCAAACCTCACTAAATTCTAAATGACATGAGGAGAGAGATTGGTGTATCTTTCTTACTGTTGTATCCTCAGCATTTTGCAAAAGAGTAGTCCCGTGGTAGAAGCTCAATAAATATTTGTGAAAAGAAAAAAAGAAGAAAGGAGGGAGATAAATAAAAAAGAAAAGAAGGAAGGATACCAAGAGAGAACCTAAAAGTTGAGAAATAGTCTGTAGCACCTATTTTTGCATGTCTTCTTTAGCACCCTCTAAAAATGTTTTAAACTTCTTGAGATGCCTGAATTCCACATGAAGTTAAAAAAAAAAGGAGGAAATGGAGGGGGAGGAGAAGGAGACTATATCTATGTTGACAATGAGAGGATAAATATCATTGAATGGAGTTCAAGGACATTTGACTGTTCAATAACAATAGGCAGGTGTTTATACCCTTGGTCTTAAAATTAATTTCATAAAAAGACGATGGAAACGAAAATATTTCAGCCAGACTGGAGTGGTTTTAGCTTATTCAAAGCTATACTCAGAAAGTTTAAAATGATCCTTGTTTCTTGTGGTTCTTATCCTAGATGCTTGGAATGAAGATCTACATTTTATAATGCAGGACATTTAACTTGGATCAGAACTCTCTTTTAACCACATTCTTACTTAAATCAACTATGAGCCTATGGACTACATAAGATTATACAAGACGAGTGCAGTGATTATTCCCAGGCAGGTAGTGACAACACATTTTTAATGTTGAAGTAAAATAGTGGACACAGTGAATACTATGAGAATTATGATAATCAGTGATAATCCCACCCAAAGTTCATAGCCCCTCATAGTTTCCAGAATGACTTAACATTATCTTAATTATTGTTATTTTTTTTTTTTAGTTGGAGTCTCACTCTGTCACCCAGGCTGGAGGGCAGTGGCACGCTCACGGCCACCGCGGCCTCAACCTGTTGAGCTCAGGTGATCCTTCTACCTCAGCCTTCCAAGTAGCTGGAACTACAGGCATGCGCCACCATGCCTGGCTAATTTTTCATGATTCATCGTAGAGATGAGATCTCGCCAAGTTGCCTGGGCTACTGCTGCCTCAACCTGCTGGGCTCAGGCGATCCTTCTACCTCAACCTTCCAAGTAGCTGGAACTACAGGCATGTGCCACCACGCCTGGCTAATTTTTCTTGATTTATTGTAGAGATGAGATCTCACCAAGTTGCCCAGGCTGGTCTCGAGCCCATGGACTCAGGCAGTCCTCTCACCGTGGCCTTCCAAAGTGCTGGGATTACAGGCATGAGCCACTGTGCCTGGGCATCTTATTTAATTCTTAACTCATCTGTGAGTGAGCTCTTTTTAACCATGTCATTTTAGATAAAGTTACTTAACATCTCTGCTGCATAATTTTCTCTTCTAAAATTATCATATAAGGTTGATCAAGGATTAAATAGGATAATGTATGAAAAATATACTCAATAATGTTAACCATTATTACTGTTATTATTTTTATTAAGTAGCATAGATATCACCAACTACATTTTATAGACCATAAGAGAGCCTCAAAAAGTTAAATGATTTCACTGTCTATTAAGTGATGGTCTCAGAACTCACATTTCAAATTCTCTACTAAGTTTGAGGATGTGTGGCCCCATTAGAATAGCCTTCACTACAGGTTCCTAGGGACAACAACTTGGTGTGGAGCCAACACATCACACCAGCAGGAGCAGGGTCCTGAAACACCAGGCCTGCTAAAGAGGTCACTCAATATCAACACCTCCCAAAGCCTCCAGAGAACTTGACACTTTGGCTTTCCTTCATTTTAGTTTCTGTCAGTTTCAAAAGAGACAAGCTTCTAGGCTGAAATTGATGTGCCTGTGTGACTATTCCTGGCTGCTGAAATTGACAGAGGCTGAAACTGATGAAAGTACCCAATTTGCCAATTTCAGCAAAGGGACCACTTTGAAGGCAGAGATTGACTAAGTCTGTACCTTACTGCTAGATCAGAAAATTTAATTTTTTCCTCCCTTTACAATAGTTTTGTGTTTGCTTTCAAAAATTATTTTAGACTGTTCTCTAGACATAGTCTGAATTGACCTGACAGTTTAAACAGATGGTCAATTCCATCAAAATTCAATCCAATATATTGTATAGCAGAACTTTGTTTTATATTGGATTGAATGATCAGTTTATTCAAAATGGTCTTTAAAAGTTGTAAGATGTGGAATTTAAATCCTACTGCATGTGTGTTTTGATGCATCCTATGAAAACCACATAGTTTTGACTTGCTAGTCAAAAACCCAGTCAAATAAATTCGGAGATCCCTATTGCATCCTTCAAATATTTGATTTTGCAAAGTTGTTTAAATTTTCTATTTTTGACCGATACATAGTAATTAAATATATTTGTGAGAGCAACATAATATTTCAATAGATATATACATTATATAATGACCAAATCAGAATAATTACCAAATCCATCATCAAACATTTATCATTTGTTGTAGTGAAAACATTCAGAATTCTCTCTTTTAGCTATTTTGAAATATACTATGAATATTGTTTTTTGTTTGTTTGTTTTGGGGTTTTTTTTGACTTGGAGTCTCACTCCTTCGCCCAGGCTGGAGGGCAGTGGCACGCACCTCATGGCCACCCCAGCATCCAACTTCTGGGTTCCAGCGATCCTTCCACCTCAGTCTTCCGAGTAGCTGGAACTACAGATGTGTGCTACCATGCCCAGATATTTTTATTTTTACTTTTATTGTAGAGATGAGGTCTCACCAAATTGCCCTGGCTGGTCTTGAACCCATGGGTTCAGGCAATCCACTCACCTTGGCCTCCCAAAGTGCTGGGATTACAGGCTGAGCCACCGAGCCCAGCCTACAATGAGTATTATTAACTGCAGTCACTCCACTGTGCAATAGAACACCAGAACTTATTTCCTCCAACTATTACTTTGTGCCTATTGACCAACTTCTCCCTAGACCCCTTTTGACAGATTTTTGATTGATTAAATAAAAATGGTACATAGAGGCCTAAAAATATATCAGGGGAAGCATTGGAGTTAGAAGTACTGGGCTCAGGTTCTACTATTTACCATTTGTATGACATTGTCCAAATTACCATCCTCTGATTCTCAGCCTCTTCCCTTGTAATATGAGAAAGTTGGGCTATTGCAGCATTTTTCAAAGTAAGTTCCTTAGAAAAGTACTTTCACAGGACATTAATAGGTATAATTTTTTAAATTATGCTTAAGTAACTTTGGAAAACACCAGCTTGATATGTTTATTGACAGTAGGACTTCCCAGAATCTTTATCATCTCAAGATGTTTAATGGATATGAACCTCAGTCACAAACTCTGGTGTTTACTTTCTCCATGCCATTCTGACAAAAGATGAAATGCTTTTTATCAGTAATATTGGGAGTCTTGGTTTTAGAATCTTCACAGGCAGATGATATAGGTAGCCTATCTTGTTCTAAATCATCAGTCCCCAAAGTCTGTTTATGGGGTTGTCTTTATTAGGGATCAGCACTTTTACTATAAAGGTCAATATAGAAAATATTCTAGTATCTGCAGACCATTTGGACTCTGTTGTAACTACTTGACTGTGCCACTACTCAGTTCTATCATTGCAGTGTAAAAGTAACCATATACAATATGTAATATGTACAAAACATTCTTCTTTTTTTAGCCATTTTAAAATGTGAAAACTAGTCTTAGCTTGTGGACTATACAAAACCAGAGAATGCACTCTATTGGGCCTGCAGGCTATACAGTCTGCCATCCTCTGATCTACATGGGGACTCCATGATACTCTGTGCCATGCTTGCAGCACAAGAAAATTTGCAAGATTGTGTATGTTTTCATCTACTGGGACATACCCTCAGTCATTCCTTCTTGGGGACCTTACCATTACAACATCATCTCTATTCAGGAAATGTGGTATAGTCTTCTCTGAGACCCTCAGATTCTCTAACTGTGCCTACCAACACCACTTCCTTTCATTACTTTCTAGAGCATCAGTGAATTCACAGGAAAATTTGTCTCCTTTCACATTTGAGCAATAACTCCAAACCTTCCTTCCTTTCTGGGTTATTCTGCTTTCCACCCTTCATGATTCTCCCTAAGTCAGCAAGCACAGGACTTTATTCAATCAGAGAAATGGGAATGTATAGGATAGATAAAAGCAGATAAATGTCTTAAAATGTCATCCTTATTATGTATACATTATGAATCCCCAAATGCAATGCGACATTTTACAAATGGTTTTGACCATGGAATCCCTTTTCAGGACAACTTGTGGAAGAGTTTTTTAATGACTACACTTTGGAAAACAGTGTCCTTGAGGGTATTTAATGTTCCTCATAGCCCTTCTGTTGTCACCAGGACTCAGTACCCCTCAGGAAGAAAGGATCAGAGATTAGATGTGGGCTAATGTTATAAATCTAGGAGCAGTATTTTACCCACAATCTTCTCTTTTTATACTGTAATCCCCAATTCCCTTATGTAAAATAACTTTTGCAAATTTAGCAGTATGTTTTTGGTAGAGCAAATGTCAAGATGTTTACCATTATGATTCTCTTATTACCTCTTATATGTTATGTTTTAGCCACATGGTTGGATGTATGAATGGATGGATGATGAAAGAGTCCAACTCCTTTTGTCTTCAATTTATTTTGTAAATTATTGCATGATTTAACACAACTGTCAAATACATTTTTCTGGAGGAAAGTCATTTTCTCCAACTAGATATGCTATATGGTCTTTGTGACTCCTTTATATACCCTCGGTCTGTACTAAGAAGAATGTCCTTAAAATGCATGGGTCCCTGAACCATTGTCTAATTTTTAAAGGAGACTTTCTGAGTTTGGCAGTAGCAGAATGTTGCTGGGAAGAGGGATGGAGCACATAACATCAATAAGGGTACCTGATCTCAAACCAGGCAAAGTGGGATCCAAAGGGAGGTCTAAACTTTACCTGTATGATGACCTCTCATCTATCTAATCCTGAAGTGTACTCCACATCTTTAAAATAAAAATAACTAACTAAATAAATAAAAGGAGACTTTCTAAGATATTTTTTAAACCCCAAATTCAAATTTGCTTCAAATTCTCTGACAATCATTGGTTTTGTCATTTTTGAACAACATTATCTCATATTTCCATTCGCTCTATCTGGGGCCTATAGATGAAGATCTTAGTGAATTAGCTCTCTAGAGTTAATTTGCAATTCTCCCCAGATACAGTCTTTTTGTTGGCTTCTCTTAGCCCCACCCACTACATCTGAGGCAGTAAGAGATCCTCTTCTTACCCACCGTAGGACTGCATCCAGTACCATAGGTCATGTTCCTCCAAGAGGGTAAAGGCACTCTAAGGCGATGACTCAAAGAATACATTTTGCGTGTGCAGTTGTAGTCGCAGCCCATTTCACATGCTGATGTTTGAAACTTTAAAGAAAGTTCAATAGTCTTTCACAAAGCCCTATGAGATGCTACAGACTGGTTTCTGGCCTAGGTCTTATATAGGAATGGTGCATTTTATCAGCCTGCACTAACAACTCTGAAAATGAGAATTGTATTTTAGATAGACATATCATTTTATGCTGTGAGCACCCCATCATAATGAAGGAGAGTGTGGCTGTTAACTCCTGTGTTATTAGCACAGGGAAATCAAAATTATTTTTCATCATTTGTCCTATGTGAAGAATACCTCATTTAAATGCCCTGAGATTGCTCCCAACCAAGTCCAAGAATCAGAAATGGTCTACAAATTTGCCTTTGGTTGGTATGATAATGAGACTTCAACTGCACACCAAATAATTGTATTTATTAAAATTTATTATTGTGCATCAGAGTGTTCAATAGTATTCAGGAGGTCTTGAAGCCATAACTTACAGCCTCAACTTCACCCTCTTCTAAACATTTTACTTTTAGAAACTGCTATTTAAATGCAGATGGCTGTATAAATTTCCACCCCTGACCTGAAATATTTCCAGCAATATATGCTATGATTAATTGGCACTTCAGAGATCCATTTTTTCCCCAGGGATTATCTGTTTTTCAGCCTATAAGATAGAGTGATAGACTCTTCTGAAGTAATACACATTTTCTGCACTTCTCAAAGTGTAGTATCTCACAGCAGTGGTAGGTATTTAATCTTGATCCTCTATCACAGCTTGTTTTTAAGATACATCCAACAGTTAGCCAAGCTCTTGGTTTGTGAAGACCACTCCCCCTGAGTTGAGTTTCTCTGTCACTTTATTTTTTATTACTAAAGGTGAAATTCAGAATCCCTGACTATGTTCATCACTTTTGAGTGTTGACAAGTCTCAAAGATTGCCACTGATAGTAGTTGAAAATGCAGAATGCAGCTGGGTTGATACTGACATATTGCTATCTTCTGATGGCTGGTTGATGCATGTTCATTTATAATCTAATTGTGTGTTCACTTTTAAAAATCAGCTCCCAATGCAGAATGGATAAAAAAACAATTACCAAATGATATGTGTAATCATTCAGTTCTGTTAGTCCTGAAAGGTGATATTGCAGTGACATTGAGAAAATTAGATCTATTCTTCATACAATTATATGGCTACACTTTCACTCTAATGCCATTCTAATTGGGAAGGAGCACTGAAATGTGAAGCTGGATGCATTTCACTCTCTAATTATCATCGAGCGACTCATTCTTAAGATAGGTTTCTGGAAAAAGACAGTTACCAGAATGCTTTGATAGTCCCAAATGTTCATTGTTGCTTTCATGGCAAGTAAAGTTTGTTTCCCTCTTATAAAATCTAGATTGCTACTGAGAGCTCACTAGAAATTGAGAATTGAGTGAAGACCTGCAATTTATTGAATTTATTTCTGTCTTTGCAAAGAAAAAATCCATATAAATATACTCCCCTTACTTTTACTTCTGAATGTACCCTTAGAATGAGAATATTTGCTGCCATATTTTATAGGATGGTTGGCAGACTCAAGTTTCATAATAAAATGTACAAGACATTTTGTAAACTAAGTAACTACAAACATGAGCTATTACTATGATCAGTCATTGTTGTGACTGATGATGACGATGATGATGATCTGTCAGTAGGTGTCAAAATCTTATTTTATCAGTTAATTGCCTTTGTGGACCATTCCTGTAGAGATTCTGAAGTCAAATTGATATTTCCATCCTGAATGCTATTGGGTCTCAGTTTTCAAGGCAGTAATGTCTGGATAAATGCATATTTATTAAGAATTCTCCTCTATTCCTGGTTCTTAGAATCATATATTTATAGAGCAAACAGCGTAGCTAAAATAACATTATACCCCATCAGTTGTTCTACTATTAGACTGCAAACTCTAAAGTGCCAAGAACTGTGTCTCTACAGAGAGGGCATTAAAAAAAAATAGCCACAGATTGTCTGAACAAATGTATTAATATATTTATTTTATATCTTTTTTTATTCTTTATAAACTCATAATCCTTTATATCATTGAGTATAGCTATAATAATTACTTTAAAATCCTTGTCTAGGCCAGATTCCATGGCTCAGTCTGTAATCCTGGCACTTTGGGAGGCTGAGGTGAGTGGATTGCCTGAGTCCATAGGTTCAAGACCAGCTTGGGCAACTTGGTGAGACCTTGTCTTTATAATATATCAAAAATTACCCAGATGTGGTAGCACGTGCCTGTAATTCCAGCTACTTGGAAGGCTGAGGTGGAAGGATTGCCAGAGCCCAACAGGCCGACGCTGGGGTGGCCATGAGTGTGCCACTGCACTCCAGCCTGGGTGACAGTGTGAGACTCCAACTAAAAAAAAACTTTGTCTAAAAATTCCAACATCTAGGTTGTTAATTCCATTGTATAAGTCTCCACTGATTGCCTCTCTTTTGAAAATAAATTATATTTTCCATATTTTAAATTTTTTTATTGACTCTGTATATTATAAGTGTTTTTGTGGAGACTCTGGATTATGTTATGTTCTTGCAAAGATTATTATTTGTTGTTGTTGTTTCTTTAATGGATAATTTGACTTGTCTCAAACTAAAATTCTTTCTTCAATAGCAACTCAAATACCAGTTCAGTTCTTCTATTGGTAGCTGTGCTGCTTGCAGTCTTCCCTGTGAAAGAATGGTTCAAGAACCAGAGATCTGCACAGACTGTACACAGAATGTGTTACTTACCTTCTCCAGCTCTCCTCTTTACTAACTGTTGCAATTACTTCAATTCTGTTTTTTGAGGTTTCGTTCCAAAAAGACCAAAGATTTCTATAATACTTTTATCTGCTTCATGTATGCTGATTTTATCCTTCTCTCAGGTGAAAAGCAATAAAAAATGGGAAACTCGTGCCATGTCATTTCCTTCATCCAAATATTAACATCTCTTCTGAATCTGCCTGCTCTCCAGAACTTTTTATAGTCTTTTGTTTGGTTGGTTGTTTGTTTTTGGCAGAGTTTAGAGGTTCTAATCTGAAGGAGGGTTTCTTTTATATTATACATGACCAAAATTAGTATCAAAAGGTAACATGAATTATGCCAGACCATGGTACTGGTTTTAATTCTCTAGTTATTACCATACAAATAAAGACAGTAATGCATTAAAGACACTAAAGTAATAGTGTCTTTCTTGGTTCTATTCATAAACCAGGATTTATTTTACCGCAGATTACTGTCTTCTTAGTCAATGTAGCCCACTTTGAGTAACCCCTGTCAGTTTAAGTGTGCATTAGAATAAAGTTTAAAGAGGCTCCAATGTGGTACAACCACATGAGAGATACTTTCTTTTGTTACTGAAGCTAAATTTTACTTCAAATTTCTAGTATGACTGAAGTAGCTCCAAAACACCTAACCAACAGTTAGTGGCCACCTAGGATGAACTATAGTGATTAGATGGTAGACCCAAAGAACAAGCACCAGCAACAAAGCAATCACACATCTACCTCTCAAAAAAATTTTTTTAATGTACTGGTTTATGAAATCTTAAAGTCTAGAAATCACAGCATATTATCATAGTGAATAATTTTACAGGCTTAATTTCTTCTTTATGAATTGAAACATTGGATTAAATAATCCCTCTGGGCTCTTGTAGTTCAATAATTATTCATTCTATTGTATTTACAAAACACTGATCGCTATTTAGACTGCCAACATCTCTAGAAAAACATAAGACAAAGGGAAGGAAACAGCAAAACAGAAAGTTTGTGAATCCATTGAAAGTTTTACCAAGCTTTTGGAATAATCATCAAATAATCTGCTTCTTAATTTTTCTGTTTTCATAATGCTATGGAGCTGTGGTGCAGATACAATCATAATCATTTTCTTAACTTTTGCTGTTTTAGGAATAATTTTTCCTGATTTGGAGGCTAATTGTTTTTTGTGTGTGGATTTAACTATCTCCAGTGTTTTTTTATAGGGAAATGACTTTTTGACTCTTCCTTCTTTGCTTTTTCCTACATTTTTTGAGTATCAAGTGCATATCAATTACTGGATTAAAAAAACTGAAAGCTTTGCCGATAAAAGAATAACACATTTGCCCAACCCTAGATTTAGTCTGATCACTCTATAATTTATAGCCATGTACTTAAAGGGATATAATAAAATGCCCTTAAAACTTGTGGACAATGGTATCCTTTTGAGAGTCAAATTGTAAGTTCAACACTTAGTGTATGAATGAAGCTATTATCAGGAAAAGTAAAACTAGGATATATTCTCCAAAAGATATAATTTTGTGGAACAAATCTAGCATTATAGTAAACACTATTTATTGAAGGTACATTCTGTGCTTGGGATTTGTGATACATTATTCTCAAAACAATTTTTTGAATTAGATGGTGCTGTCATCTCCATTTTTTTCAATAAAAAAAGGAAAACCCTAAGTTCAAAGTGGATTTGCAATTCGTCCAAGGTCATTTGTATGGTTTGCATCAAAGTCAGGAATCAAACCTCACTTTGTCCACTTCTAAGTTCATACCCTCTTTTCTGATTGTTACAAGACCCCTCAGAAAGCTATAAACAAAAATGCTCCCAAAAGGAAAGTAACAATAGGGAGTGGTTTCTATGAATCTAGAAAAAGAAGAGCTAAATGGGCAAATGAATGAGAGTTTATCAGGCTTTTCCAAAGCTTCACTATCTTTATTCAATCTTCTTTGTACTGATTCCTTATATTCCAACTCAGCCTCAAAGATGGATGCCAAGCCCTCTTCCACATTATAGACAAAAATCATAAAACATGCATCCTTGGCATTCTTATTTTGTAGGCATTTGTCTTCATCCTGTAGCCTGGAGTCTCTTTCCCAGAATATTGCTCATCTTATCTGTGGCTTCTTTTTTCATTGCTTGTTGGAACAGTTGCCAGACTTTATCCATTATGTCTTAACATGAGCTCCAATTCACAGTTATTCTTTTGATTGCATGCACTTTCATTCACTGGAGAAAACAACCCATTCTGACCCAGGCCTACCCAGATCAACCCCAGAGACTATACCCACGGTGTCATGTTCATGCTGCCAGACTAATCTTTCTTAAACATCAATCTTATCTTGACCTCTAGGCCTGTCTCCTCATTTGTAAAACAAGATGGTTGAACTAGATGATCTCTAAATCACTTATTGCTCTAAAATTATATAAATTCCTCTCATGTACATCTTATTCTAGTATTCTCTAATGATGAAATAAGACACCAAACTATGTTCTTTCAACATGCTTTCTTTGCAGAAAAGTTTTACAGAAATAAAACACTTTTCATTCAAGGTGTTAGTTATTAAAATCTGTCACAATACACTTTCCATATAGACTATTTAATCACAGATGTACTTTTAAGTGACCTTGTCATTCCCACTCCATTTGATTTGTTATAATTTACATCCTTTGTACTAGAAAAGAGAAGGGTTTTTCTCTGAAGATGTTTCATGAGCTTAGTGGACCCACGGGAAATATAGAATTCCTTGTGAAATGCAAACACTGTTCAATTTTGTTTCCATTTTTAAGGTTAATGTAGTAATGGAATACCCCAAAATCTTGCTGTTGTGACATTTTATTTCAAGGAATAATGGTAAGGAAAATATTAATAATTTCAGAAAAGTAATATGAAGCTGATATGAAAGTTTCACAGAAATTGTCCTGCCATCGTAATCAAGTTACCTCACATTGTCCTCTCTCTCTTCAGCTGAGAATGTGTGAGGATTCCTGGGAACTGTGCATTGTTAATAGGCTTAAACTTCTTCAGCTTGGCACAGAGGATGTTCTACCATGATCTGATTCAGAAATCCCAAGTAACTGTTTTTTAATAATCTATTTTATATTCATTCTTTGAATGGGGGTATTGTATATGATTCAGTCAAGCATGGACCGAGCATCAACTAGTCAATGTGACTAATGTCTTGATGTATACAGAGATGACAAATTCAGCCCTAGTATATATTATGTATGCATGTGTACATGTATATGTATATAACCAGTATGTATGTATATATGTACATGTACATATGTATATATAATCATAATATAAAGAATCATTTTTAATCACTTGATATAACCTATTCCCCAAGTAGATTAATTGAAAATCCCTTCATGTGGAATTCAATTTGTGAACATAGTTTTTAAATATCATATTCTCCACCCTCTGGATTATGCATCACAAATTAAATTTTAGAGAACTGTGACATCAGTATTTTAGATAACTTACAAAATTAAAAAATACTGTATACATAAAGGTCAATTTAGAGAATAAGAAATAATTCCATTTCTTTAATTGTGATTTTCTTCTCAAAATACCAGATGATGTTTTGATGCTTTGCTGAATGAAATGTTTAGCTTTATTTTATTGGTTTGTTTACTTATTTGCTCCCATACATTTTCCTCACCTCATTCTTGTTTCATCAGCTTTTTGTTCACCACTTAGCCTGTTGTATTTCTATTTGATTAAACTAAAATACTGTCTTTTACTCAAGTTTCTTTGGCCAAAAAGCAGATCCTTCTCAGGAACTCTCTCTTTCTTACTTTTTTGGTATTTACCACTTTCTGGTGATTTGGCTACTTTTGTCATATTTTGATCTTTGCTTTTTCTAATTAGACTATAAATTCCTCAGAGAGTCTCACTTCATGTTTCCCATGATACAGAGCACAGAAGTTGTATTTCTCACAGATACCTAGAGAAACTAATGTGTGTGATTAGGTGAATATAGGTTGGGGTGAAGGTAACCTAACTTTTCTTAATGCACTCACATTAACGAGTCATATCCAGTGGTGAAATTTAGGGCCTTAAAAAAATGAAAAAGTATATTATTTAGGTCCACTGAATTAAAAAAAACAACTCCTAGACCCAAATGAGAATATTCATACTGTTCATATTAAATATTAGGTATCCTTTATCTTGCCCAACCCCATTCATCATTATTGCATCATAAGTGGAGTCTTACTTACCATGAGTCTGTAATTTGAGGCACATTCATATCAAACAGAAGACAACTGTGTTAAGAAAATATCTTACTACATTAGAAATTCAAATATTACTATGGCCAATTTTTTCAGATTAATAAAACATTATTACTCTTGCTTGTTTTACTGAGATGCACATTTATAAATAAACCTACCTCTTTTTTTCCTCTCTCTCTCTTTCTTCTTTTCTCAATTCGCAGGATGTAATAAACTCAAAGAAGATTGAAAAAATTTCCCAAACACCTTAGTATTTAGTATGTTTTCAGTAATATACAGTCATTGACCAATTTATAATATTTTTATGTTATTTGCTGCATATGAATACAATAATCTTTATACTAGTCACTTGGTACAAAAATAAAATTAGTTTCTGACTTTAAAGAGATTGCAGTCTTAAAAAGAGGGAAATGAATACATAAATAATAGTAATTCAAGCTGGTAATAAGTCCTTAAAAACACAAAACTGGGACTTCCAGCAAGATGATGATGGGGCAGTTTGGTCCATGAGACCCTCTTTGAAAGAGAACACACATAAAGACTCGCACCCTCCCCAGAGGGCTGCGGTTCTCACCATGGCCAGCCTGCTCTTCAAACACTGCTTGGCTGCTGCCTCAGACATGGATGCCACTGCTGCCACTGCCACTGTCACCACCACTCCCGCGTGAGGTGACTCAAGACTCCCGAACCATGAAGCCCTCCCCACAAATCACTGCACTACTGAAGCCACCACATCCGCCACTACCATGCCCCACCATTCACCCAGGTGCCTGGCTCGTGGGGCTCCTCCCATGCACAGAATTGCTGAAGCCGCAGGGGCAGCCACTGCTGCCACTGTTGCCTGCTCTCTCCTGCCCTGGGCAGCCCTCAGCTCCTACTCAACCCTACACCAAGTAGCCCAGTGCTACACTGGCCTGCACTACCTGGCAGTCTTGCATTCTACTTCCCCCAGCTCTGCAGGGCTGCAGTGGAAAAAGAGATCAGCTGGAGCTATGAGACCAGCTCCACCCAGCTCCGCACATGTCCCAGCTTGGGATTCACGGTAACAACATCAAAATGGGAGGGACAGAAACCCCTCCCCAATGTTAGATAGACACAGGCCAGATCTGAGTGGTAGATTTGACAGGCAGCCCAGATCTGATCCACCCTCCACAGCAGGCCAGGGGCAACTGACCCTAACTGTGAGCAACTCCACCAGCCTGCAATGAGAGCTAGAAATCAGAGCTGAAGGGACACTAGACTTAAAGGAAAAGTGTCAGAGTGTGTTTGGTTCCATTGTTTTATTTTATTTTTTTCATTTTTATTCTTTGTTTGTCTTACCCATCTTTTTTCCCCTTTTCTCTCTTTCTTTTTACTGTTATCAATAACGTTTCATACTTACTTTGGTTCAGTTAGTTTACTGAATTTATACTATTTTGTTTTATTTTTTCTCTTTAGATCTCATGTGTGTATAGGGGAATAATATATCAATAAGGAGGCTGGTTAGCTTGTATGTCTGTATGATTGTATGTTTTAGGTTTTTTTTGTATGTTTGTTTGTTTGTTTGTTTTTACTCATATTTGTCTTTATGTCTCTTTTCATTTGTCAGTCAGTACGTTTGTTTGTTTTTCCTCTTACTCATCCCTCTCTCCACCTTCTTCTTCCCTCACTCCCTATTCCATTCTTTTCCTTTTTCTTACCTCATCTTGCTTTCAGGAAGTAAACCTATAACCCCACTGCATGGACAGATTGCAAGGCACTGGGAAGTGGGTTTCAGATTATCCATACACCTGTTGGTGGATACTAGGATCCACACATAGATTTTGAATCACAGCTCCCCCCTCAGTTAAATCTCAAAACTGCAAAAAGGATCACCTCTCACATCCCACATACAGTCCAGCTTGAGAATTGAACATACCAGAGGATATACATAAGGAAGAATAGGAGACTGAACAAACAGAAGTAAAAGCAACCCCCTCACCCCTGGACAACAGAATTGAAGGAGATGGGTGGAGAAAAAAGTGGGGAGGAAAAGCTACACAAATGAAGAAAAACCAAAAGAATAATATAGGTCTCACACAGATCCCAGGGAGGTAAGACACCGAGAAAACAGACTTTGGAGCACAAACAATGAAGAGGCCCCAGACTGACTGGTCACACATGACAAACACAGACCTCAAGCCAATAATAGAGAGAATAAAAAGAATTGAGGAGTGACAAGAGGAAAAAAGGAAGGAGCTCATAACTGAAATAACAGCAGTAAAGAATACTGTGATTGAAATAAATAACAAAATAATAAGCATGAAAAACAGAATTAGCCAAGCAGAAGAAAGAATCTCAGAGCTTGCAGATCAAAATACAGAACTAACCCAAACTGCCAAAAACATAGAAAAGAAACTTTAAAGGACAGAATAAAACCTTCAAGAGATGAATGATTACTTGAAGAGACCAAACCTAAGAGTAATTGAACATTCTGAGGCAGAAAGAGAGACACCCTGGAACAAACATTCCATGAAATTATTGAGGAAAACTTCCCTCATCTCTTCAGTGAAGAGATGAATTTGCAAAAATTCAAACACAAGAGATTTAAAAAAACCCTGCAAGAAAACAAATGAGGAAACCAACTCTCAGAAACATAATAATTCACCTAAACAAAGTAGGTATAAAAGAAAAATCCTAAAAGCAGCAAGAGAAAAGTCAGACTATCTATCAGGGAAGATCAATTAGAATAGCAGCAGATTTATCTACAGAAACACTTCAGGCTAGGACAGCTTGGAGCCCAATCTTCAAAGTTCTCAAAGATAAATAATTCCAACTAAGAATAACTTATCCAGTCAAGCTAAGCTTCATCAGTGAGGGAGAATTAAAATCTTTCCCAGACATCCAATCCCTAAGTACTTATGCTGCCTCCAGACCACCTCTAAAAGAAACACTTAAGAAAGTATTAAACACAGAAGAAAAGGTGAAAAGAATGACAATGTTCTTCATAAGAATACAGGAAAAAGATGGAAAACACACAGGAATCAACCCAAAATCCAAAGGAAAGACAACAAATAAACAGGAACAACAACAACTCTGTAAGAACCTCATGACAGGGATAAACTCCCAAATTTCAATAATTAGCCTGAATGTGAATGGGCTAAATGCACCCCTGAAAAGACACAGAATGGTGTACTGGATAAGAAACCATGACCTCATTATTTGCTGCATCCAAGAGACACGTCTCACTACAAACAATGCACACAGACTCAAAGTTAAAGGATAGAAAATGAGTTTCCAGGCAAATGAATCACAAAAGAAGGCAGGAGTTACAATCTTAGTATCAGACAAAACAATCATTAAGCTACCAAAAATTTAAAAAGATGGAAAAGGACACTACATAATGATAAAAGGTTAAATCCATCAACAAGAAATATCCATCCTAAACATATATGCATCCAATACAAGAGCACCAGCATTGATAAACTAATAAGTAAACCAAAAAAAGATATTGACTCCAATACTATTATAGCAGAGGACTTAAACACCCCACATACAGCCCTAGATAGATCAGCAAGGCAAAAAATCAACAAGGAGATTCAGAACCTAAACTTGACACTTGACCAAATGGACGTAGTAGATGCCTATAGATTATTTCACCCAACAACCACAGAGTATACATTCTACTCATCACCACATGGAACATACTCCAAGATTGATCACATCCTGGCCATAAATCAAGCATAAACAAATTCCATAAGGTTGAAATCATCCCATGCATATTCTCAGACCACAGTGGAATAAAAATAAATATCAAAGCCAACAACATTTCCCCAAACCCCACAAGACATGGACACGAAAGAGCATGATGCTGAGCAATGACTGGGTCAACACTGAAATCAAAGAAGAAATTGAAAGGTTCTTGGAAACAAATGAAAATGAAGAAACAACTTACCAAAACCTCTGGGATGCCCTGAAAACAGTTCTCAAAGGGGAATTTAAATCTCTATGAGAACACATCAAGAAAATGGAAAGATCACAAGTGGAGAGTCTAACAAATCACCTAAGGGAGTTGGAAATAGAAGACCACCAAAATCCCAACTTTAGCAGAAGAATCCAAATCACCAATTTAAGAGCCCAAATACGGGACATAGAAGACAAAAATATCGTAGAAAACATCAACAAAACAAAAAGCTCATTCTTTGAAAGAATTAATAAGATTGATGGTCCCCAAGACAGATTGACAAAGAATAAGAGAAAAGGCCCAAATAAACACAACCAGAAAAACAAAAGATCAAATCACAACTGGCACTGAAGAAATACAAAAAATTGTCAGAGATTACTATATACACCTATATGGAAACAAACTTGATAACCTAGATGAAGTAGAGGAATTTCTGATATCACACAACCTCCCCAGGTTAAAAGAAGAAGACATTGAGACACTAAATAGACCAATAACAACCCAGGAAATTGACTCTGTCATACGAAAACTACCTACCAAAAAAAACCTAAAATGGATGGTTTTCCAGCAGAATTCAACAAAACATACAAGGAGTAGCTGATACAAATCCTATTGAAAGTATTCCAGGCAATTGAGAAAAATGAAATTCTCCCCAAATCATTTTAGGAAGCTAACATTACACTGATACCCAAACGAGTAAAGATGCAGCAAAGAAAGAGAACTACAGGTCAATATCTCTTATGAACATAGGTGCAAAAATACTCAACAAGATTCTAGCAAACTGGATCCAAAAACACATCTCAAAAATCATCCACCCTGACCAAGTAGGCTTCATCGCCAGGATGCAGGACTGGTTCAATATTTGCAATACCATAAATGTCATTAAATACATCAACAGATGTAGAAGCAAGAACCACATAATTATCTCATTAGATACCAAAAAAGCTTTTTATAAAATCCAGCATCCCTTCTTTATAAAAACCCTCAAACATCTAGGTACAGAAGGAACATACCTCAAAATAGTAAGTGCCATATACGACAAACCCACAACTAACATATTGCTAAATGGACAGAAACTAGGATCATTTCCCCTGAAAACTGGAACAAGACAAGGCTGTCCACTCTCACCTCTCTTGTTAAATATTGTATTGGAAGTCCTAGCCCAGGCAATTAGACATGAGAACGATATGAGGGGTATCCAAATGGGCAAAGAGGAAGTCAGGTTATCCCTCTTTGCTGATGATATAATCCTATACCTTGAAAATCCAAGAGAATATGTCAAAAATCTGCTTGCACTGATAAAGGACTTTGGAAAAGTCTCAGGGTACAAAATAAATGTGCAAAGGACAGTTGCATTCCTATACACCAACAATAAGTAGACAAAGATCCAAATAAAAAGCACAATCCCATTCACAAAAGCCACCACAAAAATGAAATACCTCAGCATCTTTCTAACCAGAGAAGTGAAAGACTTCTACAATGAGAATTACAAAACACTGCTTAAAGAAATCCAAGAAGATACAAACAAATGGAAAAATATTCCATGCTCATGGATAGGAAGAATCAACATTGTTAAGATGTCCATCCTACCCAAAGGCAATCTACAGATTCAACGCAATATCCATTTATTTACCAACATCATTCTTGTCAGACCTGGAAATAACAGTACAGAAATTCATACAGAAACATAAACGACCACGAGTAACCAAAACAAACCCTAGCAAAAGAAACAAAGTAGGAGGTATCACACTTCCAGACTTCAAACTTTACTATAAGTCTACAGTAATCAAAACAGCCTGGTATTGGTACAAGAACAGGCACATAGACCAGTGAAACAGGATAGAGATTCTGGAAGCAAAGCCTCAATTCCTCAACTAACTCATCTTTGACATAGCTACAGCAACAACCACTGGGGAGAGGAGAACCTATTCAGTAAATGGTACTGGGAAAACTGGCTGACCACTTGCAGAAGATTGAAACAGGACCCCTACCTATCACCATATACAAAAATTAATTCTAAATGGATCAAAGACCTAAATGATAAACCTCAAACTATAAGAATCTTAGAAAATGCAGGAGACACCCTTATAAAAATTGGAAGTGGGAACCAATTCCTATTCAGAACCCTAAAGGCTAATATCTTAAGAAATAAAATAGGCAAGTGGGACCTCATCAAATTAACAAGCTTCTGCAAAGCAAAAGAAACCATCAAGAGAGCAGGGAGACAGCCCACAGAATGAGAAAAAATATTTGCCAACTGTTTATCTGACAAAGGCCTAACATCCAGGATCTACAAGGAACTCAAAATCACCAAAAGGAAAAAAACAAACAACCCCTTTAAAAAGTGGGCAAAAGACATGAATAGACACTTCTCAAAGGAAGATATATGGGCAGATAACAGACACATGAAAATGTGCTCAGCCTCACTCATCATCAGAGAAATGCAAATCAAAACCACATTGAGAGCCATCATTAAGAAAACAAGCAATAGATGCAGGCAAGGATGTGGAGAAAAAGGAATGCTTCTACACTGCTGGTGGGAATGAAGACTAGTACAACCTCTTTGGAAGACAATGTGGCAATTTCTGAAAGAAATAGAAATTGACCTCCATATGGCCCAGCAATTCCCCTATTGGGAATATACCTGGAGGAACTCAAATCATTCTACAAAAAAGATACCTGCATGTGTATGTTTGTTGCATTTCTATTCCCAATTGTAAAAACATGGAACCAACCGTGTTGCCCATCGAAGCTGCACTGGATAAAAAAAATGGGGTACATATACACAATGGAATATTACGCAGCCATAAAGAAGGACAAATACATGGACTTTGCAACAACTTGGATGTTGATCATACTCAGTGATTTATCACAGAAATAAAGAGCAGAGTTCCATATGTTCTCACTCATAAACAGACTCATTAACAGACCTTGAACAATTATAATGCTCATAAACAGACCTTGAACAATTATAAGGCGATTGGCAGTGGTGGGAAACCATCAGGGGAGGGGGGCTGGGATTGGCAGTTGAGAGAAACTTCTAGGTTGTGGGAGGGCTGCCCCTGCAGGTTTTTGGGGTCCCTGGAAAGATGTGGCAGCGTCAGCAAATCTGGAAGGGATAGATAATAAAAGAAAGAAAGAAAGAGACTGGACTCTGTCTAGTGCAGAGCCATTTAATGGGACAAACTGTAAGCCTTTTATCCCAAATTTTCACAGGTTAAATCACAAGACTTTCACGTGAACACAAAGCCAGGTGGATGAGGGCATCCCCCACCCATCAGGTGTTTTCCCAAGCATGAGGAAGGACAATCCCCAAATTATCTCACTGTTCCTTGTGCTTGGTTAATGTTCCTCAAAAGCAATCCAACAATTCTAGCATCATAATATTCTAATAATCAATAACTTCTAAAGCTTATGCATACACAACACCTAATGGCTAACTTAAATCCAAAAACCTTTGTATTCTGTGCTAATTCTACCTACACTATAGAAACTCTTAATTATAGCTCAAACCAGTTCCTAAAGAATGTGGCCCAGTCCAAAGATCACGCTGGGCCATTTTTAGGAACAATTGATTACAATCTCCTAACAAAATTGCTATTCTAAAATCCTATATATCTATCTTAACTTCTAGAAAAGTTTCTAATTTCTAATCCTAATATATAAAGCTGATCATCAACAATAAAACTTCTAAAAGTAAAACCCAAATATAAACTGTAAATTGTACTAAGGCCAAAACCACAATTAGTAGAAAATGGGAACAATGAAATTTCTAAGATTAGCTATATTCTTATTGAGCCTCAAAATATTATGTTTGATCATGCTTGAACTAGCATAATTCCCTAGCGTTAGCATGACCTATTCTACAACACTTTCTATGAGTAAAATAAATTCAATTTCTATAATAAGTAGAAAAACCCCACACTAATTGTAACTAAAACCGGTTTAAAAGAATGCAGCCCAGTCCAAAGTATGCGCTGGACCCTTAGGAATGTGGCCCAGCCCAAAGTTCGTGCTGGGCAATTTCTGGTAAATCTAGATAATCATCTATACCATCTAAAGCTGAAAACAGCTCTCCATATGTATACACTAATTCTACAAATATACTTTAAAATCTCATAAAGAAGCTTGTACCATATAGAAGGCTCCCAAATGTGACCTGAGTTTGAATTATATCTAATACCTAAGCCAAAACCACAGTTCATGGGAAACAGGAACAATGAGTTTCTAGAGTTAGCCATACCTGTCACAGGCACAGAGCCTTCTTCTTAGGTCAGCAGAGTTCCTTTTTGCTAAGTGTGCTAAATAGAAAAAGGGAGAGGGAATGGGGTCAATAGCTCCCGAATGCATCCTAGTGGTCTCGGGGCCCACGGCCCTCCCTGATCCCTAATGATCAATGGGCCTCCATGGCCGGCTCCCAACACTACGGGAGGGCGGGGCAAACCTGATCAATAAGGCACTTGCATGATCAATGTTTATATGCCTAACCCTGAAATGTACCCCACATCTTTATAATAAAAAATGTTTAAAAAACACAAAACTAACTTCTCTTTCTTTCTTTAAATTTTTCTCAAGAATTGACATAAGAACTCCACATATTAAAAATATACAATTTGGTCAGGCTCTGGTGCTCAGCCTGTAACCCAGCACTTTGGGAGGTCGAGGTGAGTGGATTGCCTGAGTCAGCAGGTTTGAGGCCAGCCTGGACAAACTGGCAAGACCTCATCTCTACAATAAGTCAAAAATTAGCTGGGCATGGTAGCGTGTGCCTGTAGTTCTAGCTACTTGGAAGGCTGAG
>NW_007246638.1:338570-342584 GCF_000164805.1 Carlito syrichta | reverse complement strand
ATATATATATATATATATATATATATATATACACACACACACACACAATTTGATAAGTTTTGATATATGTATCCAAATCCATGATACTGTCTCCATAATCAAGAAGACACATCCATATCTCTAAAAGTTTCCCTCTGCTTCTTTGTAAGCCCTTCCTCCCATCCTTTCAAGTCCCATTTGCCCTGCAGGCAAATAATCTAACTTCTGATGCTATCAATTATCTTCTATTTTCCAAAATTTTATTTTATTTTTTTATTTATTTTTTTAATCAATATTTTTTATTATGGTTTTGTGGGGTACAGTTAAGGGTTAGGTGTACAATTACATTTCATTCAGGCACCCTGTTGATAAGAGGTGTTTCCCCATCCCCAGACAGATATTTGCTACTGTTAATCCAATCCCACCCCCATAGTTTCCCAGTACCGTCAGTCATTTTCTTATAGTATTACATTGGATGTTCAACGTTCATTATGTGAGTGAGAACATGTGATACTCGGATCTTTGTTTCTGTGAGAGGTCATTCAGTATTATAGACTCTAGTTCCATCCAGGTTGCTGCAAAATTCATGATTTTGTTCTTTTTTATGAGTGCATAGTATTCCATCGTGCATATGTACCACATTTTTTTAATCCAGTCCTCTTTTGATGGGCAGCATGGTTGTTTCCAGGTTCTTCCTATTGTGAACAATGCTGCGATAAACATACGTGTGCAGGTATCTTTTTTATAGAGTGATTTGAGTTCTTCAGGGTATATTCCCAGTAGGGGGATTGCAGGGTCATATGGAAGGTTGAATATTTAGAGCTTTTAGGAATCGCCACACTGCTTTTCACAGAGGTTGCACTAGTTTACACTCCCACCAACAGTGTAGAAGTGTTCCATTTTCGCCAACCCTCTCCAGCAGCTGTTATTTTTTGAGTTGTTGATAATTGCCATTCTGACTGGAGTTCAGTAGTATCTCAGTGTGGTTTTGATTTGCATCTCCCTGATGATTAGTGAGGCTGAAGATTTCTTCATGTGTTTGTTGGCTGCTCGGATGTCCTCTTTTGTGGAGTGTCTGTTCATATCTTATGCCCATTTGATAATGGGGTTGTTTGTTTTTTTCTTTGCAGCACATTTTAGTTCCTTACAGATCCAGGATATTAAGCCTTTGTCAGACCTGGTGTTGGCAAATATTTTTTCCCAGTCTTTAGGCTGTCTCCCTGTTCTCTTGATGGTTTCTTTAGCCTTGCAGGAGCTTGTCAGTTTAATGAAGTCCCACTTGTCTATCTTCTCTCTTATGATCTGTGGGTTTCAGGTTTTGTTCAGGAATTGGATGCCAGTTCCGATTTCCATGAGGGTATTTCCTTCATTTTCTAAGGTTCTTATTGTTTGAGGTTTTACATTTAGGTCTCTGATCCATTTGGAGTTAACCTTTGTGCATGGGGATAGATAAGGGTCCTGTTTGAATCTTCTGCATGTGGTCAGTCAGTTTTCCCAGCACCATTTACTGAATAGATTCTCCTCTCCCCAGAGGTAGGTGGTGGAGTGTTTGTTGAAGTTGAGTTGGTTGAGAAATTGAGGTTTTGCTTCTGGAATCTCAATTCTATTCCATTGATCTATATGCCTGTTCCTATACCAATACCAAGCTGTTTTGAAGATTGTAGCTTTATAGTAAACTTGGAAGTCTGGTAATGTGATACCACCTGCTTTGTTTTTTTTTTTTTTTTGCTGAGGATTGTTCTGGCTATTCTTGGACGTTTGTGTTTCCATATGAATTCCTGTGTTGTCTTTGCTAGGTCTGAGAAGAATGTTGCTGGTAATTTGATGGGTATTGCATTGAATTTGTAGATTGCCTTAGGTAAGATGGACATCTTCACAATGTTGATTCTTCCAATCCATGATCATGGGATATTTTTCCACTTGTTTGTGTCATCTTTGATTTCTCTGAGCAGTGTTTTGTAGTTTTCATTGTAAAGGTCTTTCACGTCTCTGGTTAGGAAGATGCCAAGGTATTTCATTTTTTTTGTGGCTATTGTGAATGCAATTGTGTTTTTCATTTGGGTTTTTGTTTGTTTATTATTGGTGTAGAGAAATAGGATTGTCTTTTGTACATTTATTTTGTATCCTGAGACTTTGCCAAAGGCCTTTATCAGTGTAAGGAGGTTTTTGACAGATTCTCTTGGGTTTTCAAGGTACACAATCATATCATCTGCAAAGAGAGATAACTTGACTTTCTCCTTTCCTATTTGGATACCACTAATTGCCTACTCTTCTCTGATTGCTCGAGCCAGGACTTCCAATACTATGTTGAACAGGAGGGGTAAGAGTGGGCATTCTTGTCTTGTTCCAGTTTTCAGGGGAAATGGTTACAATTTTTGTCCATTTAGGAGTATGCTGGCTGTGGGTTTCTCGTAAATGGCTTTTACTATTTTGAGGTATGTTCCCCATATGCCTAGATGTTCAAGGGTTTTTATGAAGAAGGGGTGCTGGATTTTATCAAAAGTTTTTTCTGCATCTAATGATATAATCATGTGGTTTTTGTTTTGACATCTGTTGATGTATTTAATTACATTTATGGTTTTACAAATGTTGAACCAGCCTTGCATCCCAGGAATGAAGCCTACTGGGTCATGATGGATGATTTTTGAGATGTATTGCTGAATTCGGTTTGCTAGGATCTTGTTGAAAATTTTAGCATCTATGTTCACCAAAGATATTGGCCTGTAGTTCTCTTTCTTTATTGAATCTTTACTTGGCTTCAATGTGATGTTGTCTTTGTAAAATGATTTGGGGAGAGTTCCATCTTTTTCAATCGCCTGGAATACCTTCAGTAGGATTGGTATCAGCTCCTCCTTGAATGTCTTGTAGAATTCTGCTGGAAAGCCATCTGGACCAGGGCTTTTTTTTGTAGGAAGTTTTCTTATTACATGGTCGATTTTCTTGATTGTTATTGGTCTATTTAGGGTCTCAATTTCTTCTTGTTCCAACCTAGGTAGGTTGTGTGATGTCAGAAAGTCCTCCATTTCCTTAAGGTTTTCAAGTTTGTTTCCATACAAGTGTATGTAGTAGTCTCTAATGATCTTTTGTATTTTTCAGGGTCAGATGTGACTTCATCTTTTTCTGTTTCTAATTGTGCTTATTTGATTTTTTTCTCGTTTTTTCTTGGTCAGTCTAGCTAGGGGACCATCGATCTTATTTATCCTTTGGAAGAACCAGCTTTTTGTTTCATTGATTTTTTTGTATTATCTTTTTGTCCTCTATGTCCTGGATTTGGGTTTTTATTTTGGTGATCTGAATTCTTCTGCTGAAATTAGGGTTTTTGTGGTCTTGCTTTTCCAGCTTTTTTAGGTGGCTTGTTAGGTTGTTAATTTGTATTCCTTCCATTTTCTTCATGTGTGTTTGTAGGGATATAAATTCCCCTCTTACTACAGCTTTCAAGGCGTCCCAGAGGGTTTGTTAAGGTGTTTCTTCATTTTCATTTGTTTCCAGGTATCGTTTGATCTCTGTTTTGATTTCATCATTGACACAGGAGTTGTTTATCATCATGCTGTTTAGAGTCCAGGTCTTTGTGGGTTTTGGGTAACTTTGTTGGTGTCAATGTTTGTTTTTATTCCACTGTGGTCCAAGAAGGTGCATGGTAGAATTTCGGTCCTTTTAAATTTGCTTATGCTTGATTTAAGGCCACTTACATGGTCGATCTTAGAATACGTTCCATGCGGTGATGAGTAGAATGTATAATCTGTGGTCTTTGAATGGAGTGTTCTGTAGGTAACAATTAAGTCCATTTGGTCCAAAGTCACATTTAGGTTCCGGATCTCCTTGCTGATTTTTTGTCCTGATGATCTGTCTAGGGTTGTGAGTGGGATATGAAAGTCCCGTTATGATGGTGTTAGAGTCAATATCTTTAGTTTTCCTAGAAGTTGCTTTATGAAAGCTAGTACACCTATGTTGGGTGCATATATGTTTAGGATAGATATTTCTTGTTGATGGATTGATCCTTTTATCATTATGTAGTGGCCTTCTGTGTCTTTTTTG
>NW_007246638.1:338203-338494 GCF_000164805.1 Carlito syrichta | reverse complement strand
TGTTGCCTGATGATATTTTATCAATTTTGCCATTCTGTGTCTTTTCAGTGGTGCATTTAGTCCATTCACATTTAGGCTAATAATTGAAATGCAAGAGTTGATCACTGTCATAAAGTTCTTACAGAGTTGTTCCTGTTTGTTTATTGTCTTTGTTTGGGTTTTGGAGTTGGCTCATGTATGTTTTTAATCTATTGCCTGTACTCTTGTGAAGAATGTTGTTGTTCTTTTTTATTTTTCTTCTGTGTTCAGTACTTTCTTAAGTGTTTCTTGTAGAGTTGGTCTGGTGGCAGC
>NW_007246638.1:328581-337827 GCF_000164805.1 Carlito syrichta | reverse complement strand
TCTTAGGTTTGGTCTCTGAAGTGATCATTCGTCTCTTGCAGATTTTGTTCTGTCTTTTTGAGCTTCTTTTCTACGCTTTTGACAGTTTGGGTTAGTTCTGTGTCTTGGTCTTCGAGCTCTGAGATTCTTTCTTCTGCTTGGCTAATTCTGCTTTCCATGCTTATTAGTCTGCTATTCATTTCCATCACAGTATTCTTTACTGCTGTTATTTCTGACATCAGCTCCTTCCTATTTTCCTCTTGTCTCTTCAATTTTTTAAATTCTCTCCATTAATGTCTTGATGTCTGGGTTTGTTGCATGTGACCAGTCATTCTGGGGGCTCTTCATAGTTTGTGTTCCAGAATCTGTTTTGTCAGTGTCTGATCTCCCAGGGGTCTGTGTGAAACCTATATTCTTCTTTTGGTTTTTCTTCATTTGTGTGGTTTTTCCCCCTCCCTACTTTTTCCTTCCCTCCATGTCACCGTCTTCTTTAATTCTGTTATTCAGGGGTAAAGGGATTGGTTTTACTTCTGTTTGTTCAATCTCCTATTCTTTATATATGCCCTCTTACTTTGTTCAATTCTGGAGTTTCACTGTAGGATGGGGGTGGTCCTTTTTGCAGTCTTGAGATTTACTTAAGGGGGGTGCTGTGATTCAAAATCTATCTGCAGGTCCTGTTATTCGCTTACAGGTGTGTGGATAATCTGGAACCCACTTCCCACTGCCTTGGAATCTGTGTGTGCAGTGGGGCTGTAGGTTTACTCCCTGAAATAAAATGTGGTTAGCAGAGGGAAGAGAATGGAGTAGACAGTGGGTTGAAGAGGGGGGTGGAGAGATAGAGGAGTAAGGGGGGAAACAAACATGTGCCAACAAATGGAGAGAGAGACCTATACTGAAACAGTTAAAAACAATAGACCACAGCTACTGATGAACGAACTCCCATACAAAAAAAATAAAACATGTAGTGATGTAACATGCAAGCTAACCAACCACCTATTGATGTGCTGTTCCTCTATACAAAGATATGGTTTATAGAGAGAAGAAAAGAGAAGAAAAGGAAGAGGGGGAAAAAAGGAACAATACAGTAGGAATAGAATTAAGTCATTAAAACTAACAGAATTAATGAAGCACACTCTGAGACTTTTCGTTTAAGTCCAATGTCCTTTCAGTTCTGATTTCTAGCTTTCTTTTCAAGCAGGTAAATTAGGTTGCAGTTAGGGTCAGTTGCCCCTGGTCTGCTGTGAAGGACAGTTCAGATCACTCTCTGATCACCACTCTGGTCTATGTCTTTTTCAAGCTTGTTTCTCCCATTTCGGTGTTGTTACCTTGAATCGCCAGCAGGTGGTGCTATCTCAGCTGCTCGCCCCAGGGGGAGGGGGGGCTGGACAGGAACTGGCAGAGACTGGAGATGGTGCCTGCCTCAGGGCACAGGCAGGAGACTCACGATGGGCAGGACGTCTCTGTCGCAGGAGAGGTGGCAGCGATCCCAGCAGATCTTCCCTGAAGGGGCTTCAAGGACTGAGGTTGTGGATCGCCTCTGGCCTGGGTGGTGCTATGTGCTACTGGCGGTGGCTGCGGCGGCTGTGGCGGCAGTGGTGGTGGTGGTGGCAGCGGTGACTGCACTGCAGTGGCTATCCAGTCCACTGCAATGCCCCAGCGGTGGCAATGGCCGAGCTCTGTATGAAGAGCAAGCTGCGATTTTGGGGTCCGCAGCCACCGGGGCGAGAGCCAGAGACCCACTGCAGTTCTCCTTTGCAGAGGGTTTCACAGACCAGGTTGCCCCATCGCCATCTTACCGGAAGTCTCCAAAATTTTATTTTGTTTTGTTTTGTTTTATTTATTAATATTATCATTTTGAGTCAGAGTCTCATTCTATTGCTCAGGTTGGAGTGCAGTGGCACGATTACAGCAACTGCAATCTCCAACTTCTAGTCTCAGGAGATCCTTCTGCCTCAGTCTTCTAAGTAGCCAGAACTACAGGTGTGCATCACCATGCCCAGCTAATTTCTTGATTTATTGTAGAGATGAGGTCTTGCCAAGTTGCCCAGGTTGATCTCAAATCCCTGGGCTTAGGCAATCCACTTACCTCTGCCTCCCAAAGTGCTGGAATTACAGGCATGAGCCCCCATGCCTGTCCCCAAATTTTATATATATATGTTTTTATTAATATAATTAAGCAGTACCTATTTTGGCATCTTATACTCAGTATAATAATTTTGGAATTTATCCATGCTGTAGCACATGTCAGTTCATTTTTTTAATTAATAAACAATATTCCAATGTATGTATATACCTGAAATTAATTATTTTCTTTTGATGAGCATTTGTGTTATTTTCATTTAGGTGCTATCACAAATATAGCTATTAACATTTATGAGTTTTTTGTATGGAAATATTCTTTCATTTATTTTGGATATATACCTAGAAATAAAATGGCTAGGTTACATAATTCACTTTTAAGAACTGCCAAACTCTTTTACAAAATAGTTGTATTATTTTTACAAACCCGTCAACATTGTATGAGAGTTATAGTTTCTCCTATTCCAGTAGGAGTATACTGGTAGCTTCTTTTAATTTTAATTTGCATTTCTCTAACAAATAATAATGCTGAGCAACCTTCCATGTGTTTATTTGCCATTTGTATATCTTTTTTGGTATACGTGCCTCGGCAAATATTTTGCCCATTTTAACACTGATTTCTTTTTTGTGTTCCTATGAGTTTTAAACGTTTGCCTGGTTTTGGCTCATCCCTGTCATTCTAGTACTTTAGGAGGCTGAGGCAAAAAGATTGCTTGAACTCAGGAGTTTGAGATTAGCTTAGACAATATAGCAAGACCTCTCTTTTACAAAAATAAAGCAAAGAATTAGCAGGGCATGGTGCATGCCTATAGTCCCAGCTACTCATGAGATGGAAGCAGAAGGATCATCTGAGCTCAGGAAGTTGAGGCTGCAGTGAGCTGCAGTGAGCTGAACTCAGGAAGTTGAGGCTGCAGTTAGCTATTGTACAAGCACTCCAGCCTGTACAATAGAATGAGACTCCAACTCAAAATAAATAAATAAACAACCAAACAATCTTCATAAATTCTAGATATAGAGCCTTGGTTGGATACATTTTGTGCAAATGTTTCTCCAGTCTATGAATGCATTTCATTTTCTTGTCGGTGTCAATATGTGTCTATATCTGAGCAGTCTATTCTGTTCCAATGGACTATCGTTGATTTTAATATTAGTGTCTTTGTCACTGTAGTTTTATAATAAGTTTTTGAAATGAGGTAGCATAAGTTCTCCAAATTTGGTCTTCACTTTTAAAGTTATTTTGGCTATTTAGGCCCATTTCCTGTTGATACAAATTTTATAATTAACTTGTCAACTTTGACCAAAAGCAAAAAAGATTGAATATTTTTCCTTTCTTTTTTAAATTTTATTTATTTTTAAAATTTTAAAATTGTGGGGTACAATTCAGGGTTTCATTGTGCAGGTACCCTTGTTGATGAGGTGTGCACACCTCCCACTTTCCCCAGACAGATTTTGACTACTGCCAATCCAATTTCCCAGCCCTTTTTCCCATCCCCCCACCCCACAGGTTCCTGCTACTTCAATCCTTTTCTTGTAGTATTATGGCAGTTGTTCAAGGTCCACTTATGAGTGAGAACATGTGATACTAAGTTCTTTGCTTCTGTGAAAGATCAATCAGTATTATAGATTCTAATTCCATCCAGGTTGCTGGGAAGTTCATGATTTTCTTCTTCTTTATGGCTGCATAATATTCCATTGTGTATACATACCACATTTTTCATCCAATCCTCTTTTGATGGGCAGCACGGTTGGTTCCATTTTCTTGCTATTGTGAACAATGCTGCGATAAACATACATGTGCAGATATCTTTTTATAGAGTGATTTGAGTTCTTCCGGGTATATTCCCAGAAGGGAGATAGCAGGATCATATGAAGGTCAATTTTTAGAACTTTTAGGAATTGCCACCCAGTTTTCCACAGAGGCTGTATTAGTTTACACTTCCACCAACAGTGTAGAAGTGCTCCGTTTTTGCCACATCTTCTCCAGCATCTGTTATTTTTTGAGATACTGATGATGGCCATTCTGACTGGAGTTAGGTGGTATATCAGTGTAGTTTTAATTTGCATCTCCTCAATGACTAGTGAGGCTGAACATTTTTTCATGTATCTGTTGGCTTCTTGTATGTCTTCTTTTGAAAACTGTCTATTCATATATTTTGCTCACTTTCTTTTTTTTTATCAATATTTTTTATTATGATATTGTGGGGTACAGTTAAGGGTTAGGTATACAAATATGCTTTGTTCAGCCACCCTTGTAGATAAGAGGTGCCTCCTCGTCCCCAGGCAGATATTTACTACCGTTAATCCCATCTCCCTCCCCCCCCCATAGTTTCCCACTGTTGCCAGTCATTTTCTTATAGTATTATGTTGGATGTTCAAGGTCCACTATATGAGTGAGAAAATGTGATACTAAGATCTTTGTTTCTGTGTTAGGTCACTCAGTATTATAGACTCTAGTTCCATCCAGGTTGCTGTGAAATCCATGATTTTGTACTTTTTTATAGTTGCGTAGTATTCCATCATGTATATGTACCACATTTTTTTAATCCAGTTCTCTTTTGATGGACAGCATGGTTGCTTCCAGGTTCTTGCTATTGTGAACAATGCTGCGATAAACATACATGTGCAGGTATCTTTTTGATAGAGTGATTTGAGTTCTTCAGGGTATATTCCCAGTAGGATGATTACAGGATCATATGGGAGGTTGATATTTAGAGCTTTTAGGAATCGCCATATTGTTTTCCACAGAGGTTGCACTAGTTTGCACTCCCACCAACAGTGTAGAAGTGTTCCCTTTTCACCACACCCTCTCCATCAACTCTTAATTTTTGAGTTATTGATAATTGCCATTCTGACTAGAGTTAGGTGGTATCTCAGTGTGGTTTTGATTTGCATCTCCCTGATGATTAGTGAGGTTGAACATTTCTTCATGTGTCTGTTGGCTGCTCGAATGTCTTCCTTTGAGAAGTGTCTGTTAATATCTTTAGCCCATTTTATAATGGGGTTGTTTGTTTTTTTCTTCTCAGCACATTTGAGTTCCTTATAGATCCAAGATGTCAAGCCTTTGTCAGACCTGGAGTTGGCAAATACTTTTGCCCAGTCTGTAGGCTGTCTCCCTGCTCTCTTGATGGTTTCTAATGGGGCTGTTTGTTTTTTTCTTATCAACACATTTGAGTTCCTTGTAGATCTTTGATGTTAGGCCCTTGTCAGACATGGAGTTGACAAATATTGTTTTCCAGTCTGTGGGCTGTCTTCCTACTCTCCTGATGGTTTCTTTGGATTTGCAGAAGATTGTCAGTTTGATGAGGTCCCACTTGTCTATCTCATCTCTTATGAAATGGGCATTTAAGGTTTTGGTCAGGAATTGGTTGCCAGTTCCAACTTCCAAAAGAGTGTCTTTTGCATTTTCTAAGGTTCTTATAGTTTGAGGTTTTACATTTAGGTCTCTGATCCATCTAGAGTTAGTTTTTGTGTATGAGGATAGGTAGGGCTCCTGTTTCAATCTTCTGCATGTGATCAGTAAGTTTTCCCAGTACCATTTACTGAATAGATTCTCATCTCCCCAGTGGTTGGTGACAGAGACTTTATCAAAAATGATTTGGTTGAGAAATTGAGGTTTTGCTTCTGGAATCTCAATTCTATTTCGTTGGTCTTTATGCCTTTTCTTGTACCAATACAAGTCTGTTTTAATTATTGTAGTTTATAATAAAGTTTAAAGTCTGGGAGTATGATACCTCCTGCTTTGTTTTTGTTCTGTTTTTGCTGATGATTGTTTTGGCTATTCTTGGTTGTTTATGTTTCCATATGAATTCCTGTATTGTTGTTTCTAGGTCTGAGAAGAATGTTGCTGGTAATTAGATGGGTATTGTGTTAAATCTTTAGATTGCCTTAGATAGAATGGACATCTTAACAATGTAGATTCTTCCAATCCATGAACATGGGCTATTTTTCCACTTGTTTGTGTCATTCATCCTTGAGCAGTGTTTTGTAGTTTTCATTGTAAAGGTCTTTCACATCCTGGTTAGGAAGATGCCAAGGTATTATTTTTTGTGTGTAGCTATTGTGAATGGAATTATGCTTTGGGGAGGGGTTGTTTGTTTATTATTGGTGTGTAGAAATGCAATTGTCTTTTGCACATTTATTATATACCCTGAGACTTTGCCAAAGTCCTTTATCAGTACAAGGAGGTTTTTGACAGATTCTCTTGGGTTTTCAAGGTAGTTTTCATATGACAGAGTCAATCTCCTGGGTTGTTATTGATCTATTTAGTGTCTCAATGTCATCTTGTTTTAATCTGGGGTGGTTGTGTGATGTCAGAAAGTCCTCCAATTCATTTAGGTTATCAAGTTTGTTCCATATAGGTGTACATAGGAATCTCTGATAATCTTTTGTATTTCTTCAGGGTCAGTTGTGATTTGATCTTGTACATTTCTAACTGTGTTTATTTGAACTTCCTCTCTGTTTTCTTGGTCTTGCTGGCTAGGGGTCCATCAATCTTGTTAATTCACTCAAAGAAACAGCTTTTTGTTTTGTTGATGTTTTCTATGATATTTTTGTCATCTATGTCCCATATTTGGGCTTTTATTTTGGTGATTTGAATTCTTCTGCTAAAGTTGGGATTTTGGTGGGCTTCTCTTTCTTGCTTACTTAGGTGATTTGTTAGGCTCTCCACTTGTGATCTTTCCATTTTCTTGATGTGTGCTTGTAGAGATATAAATTCCCCTGTTAGGACTGTTTTCACAGCATCCCAGATGTTTTGGTAAGAAGTTTCTTCATTTTCATTTGTTTCCCTGAATCTTTTAGTTTCTGTTTTGATTTCAGTGTTGACCCAATAGTTGTTCAGCATCATGCTGTTTAGTGTTCATATCTTGTGGGCATTGGGGAAATGTTGTTGGTTTTGATATTTATTTTATTCCACTATAGTTTAAGAATGTGCATGGCATGATTTCAACCTTTGGGAATTTGTTTATGCTTGATTTATGGCCAAGGATGTGATTGATCTTGGAGTATGTTCCATGTAGTAATGAGTAGAATGTATATTCTGTGGATTTGGTGTGGATCAATCTGTAGGTATCCATTTGGTCAAGTTTCAAGTTTAGGTTCTGGATCTCCTTGTTGATTTTTTGCCTCAGTGATCTATCGAGGGTTGTTAGTGGCGTATTCATCTCCCCTACTACAATGGTGTTAGAGTCAATATCTTTTTTCAGGTTACTTAGTAGTTGCTTTATAAATACTGGTGCTCCTGTGTTGTGTACATATATGGATATTTAGGATGGATATTTCTTGTTGATAGATTAAAACTTTTATCACTATGTAGTGTCCTTTTTCATTTTTTTAAATTTTTGATAGCTTAATGGTTGTTTTGTCTGATATTAAGATTGCAACTCTTGCTTTCTTTTGTGATCCATTTGCCTGGAAACTTGTTTTCCATCCTTTCACTTTGAATCTGTGTGAGTTCTTGCGGTGGGATCAGTTTTCTGGATGTAGCAAATAACTGGGTCACGGTTTCTTATACAGTTTGTCATTCTGTGTCTTTTCAGTGGTGCATTTAGTTCATTCACATTCAGGTTTATTAAATATATGTTACTGTTTATCCCTGTCATGAGGTTCTTATAAAGTTTTTTCTTGCTTTTTTTTTTTTTTTTTTTGCTTTTTGGTTGATGCATATGTGTTTTAAGTTTGTTGTTGCAATATATTCTCTGTTGATTCTGTTATCTGCTGTTCTCTTGGTAAGTGTGTGCTCTTTTTTTTTTTTTTCTTTCTTCTGTGCTTAATACCTTTTTAAGTGTCTCCTGTAGAGCTGGTCCGGAAGCTGCATAATCTCTTAGGGAATGGATGTATGGGAAGGATTTCAATTCTCCATCACTCATGAAGCTGAGCTTGACTGGATAGGAAATTCTTGGTTGAAATTGTTTATCTTTGAGAGCTTTGAATATTGCACTCCAGTCCCTTCTTGCTTGTAGTGTCTCTGCAGATAGATGTGCTGCTATTCTGACTGGTTTTCTTTCTCTCTTGTTGCCTTTAGAATTTCTTTCTTTTGGGCCTTCTTTGTGTAGTTGAATTACTATGTGTCTAGGGGTTGGTCTTCTCAATTGATGTTTTGTAGGGGTTCTCTGTATCTCTTGTGTTTGGCTGTTCACATCTCTGGTGAGATAGGTAAAGTTTTCTTGATTTTCTTCCTAGAATACTGCTCTAAGGTTTTCTTTATTTTGCTTCCTTCTTCTGGGAAGAAGGTCTAAGTTTGGTCTCTTGATATAATTGCACATCTCTTGTAGGCTTTCTTCTGTCTTTTTGAGTTTTCTTTCTATGATTTTTTACAGATCAGATTAATTCCATGTTCTGGTCTTCAAGTTCTGAGATTCTTTCTTTGGCTAGATTAATTCTGCTTTCCAAGCTTGTCATCTTGCTATTTATTTCCTGGATGAAATTTTTAATGGCCAAAATCTGTTACATGTTGTTTCAGTGTTGTATCTTGTCTTTCTTGAGTCATATTCACTCTTTCCATCCATTCCCTAATCTCTGTACTATTCTGGAACCAGTCAGGGATGACTTCCATTGTTTGGGTTCCAAGGTCTGATTTTTCAGGAATTTTTTCTTTGTCACACTTGAAATGACTTGTGGTTTTCCTTTGGTTTTTGCTCATTTGTGACAAATCTCTTGCATTTCTCTTTAGTTCTATTATTTAGTGTCAGTGGGAGAGGCTTTCCCTTCTGATGTTTGCTCAGCCCTCTATTCTTCCTTGATCCAGGCTCTGGATTTGTTCTAATTTGAAACACAACTGTAGGTGAGAAGCTTTGCTGTCTCTTGTAGTTTTGAAAATTGAATAAGGAAGGGGATGGGGAGCTACGATTCAGAAACTACTTGAAAATCACAATGTTCACTGATTGTGGCATGTGTTCCCTGAGACCCACTCGCCACCACCACTCTATATGATGATGCAATGGGCACTTTGTTGTACCCCTTGAGTCCAAGATACAGTGACAGCAATGAGGAGAACAGAGAAAAATAGAATGAAATAAGATGGACAAGAATTTTTTTTAAGAAAAAAACACAGAACAATGAAAGCAGAAAACAAGCAAAAAAACAATTGAACACATACAGACACACACCCCAAAACAAACTGGAATAACAACAAAGTTAAACAAAACAAACCAAAAAAAAACAGAAAAACTAAACACACACACACACACA
>NW_007246638.1:299561-328370 GCF_000164805.1 Carlito syrichta | reverse complement strand
GGTGGCTCAGCCTGTAATCTCGCGCCTTTGGGAGGCTGAGGTGAGTGGATTGCCTGAACCCGCGGGTTCGAGACCCACCTGGGCAGCGAGACCTCATCTCTACAATAAATCAAAAAAATCAGCCGGGCGTGGTAGCGCATGCCTGTAATTCCGGCTACTTGGAAGGCTGAGGTGGAAGGATCGCCGAAGCCCAGCAGGTCGAGGCTGCGGTGGCCGGGAGCGGCCACTGCACTCCAGTCTGGGTGACAGAGTGAGACTCCAACTCAAAAAAAAAAAAAATAGATGAACTAACAAACAGGCAAAAAAATATTTTTTTAACTTAAATTAAAAATTAAACAAAACCCTGCCCTCTTGTAACAGGTTATGTAATTGTTCCTCTCATCTGCTCTGCTATCTCCTGCAGAGCTTCTGCCTCTTTCACTTTCTCCCTAGTGTTTGGAGCAGGGAAGGAGGAGGGGCAGTGGAGTGGGTGAGGCTGCAGTTCCCCCCTCCCACTCTCATATGGTCAGGAAGATCCCCTCTGATGGAGAAGTGTGGGATTGTCTCTTCCCCAGGTATGTACTTGTCAGGGATGCCCTAGACAGGCCTATTCTGGAATGGAGTTCTCCTATTACAACTGACCTCTAGGCTCTGCCTGGGTTTGTCCCTCTTAGTTGTGCCCCTGATGTGTGGGTCTGACATTCAGAAGATTGCTGGGGAGGAGGGGGTTTGGGTCAGCCCCATACTCACCACTGATCTCTTTGGAGTTCTTCCTCATCATTTTCTGGCCACACCGTTTGTCACACAGTTGGATCAGGGTAGGGGTTGGGGTACCTGAGACTCAGCACTTATCAGGTCCCTCTGAAGTTTGTGCTTTCTGGCTATTCCCTTTGGGATATGATCAACCTCTGAGTAGTTGATCCTCCAGTCACAGAGACCGGGTCTTTTGCTCTGTGGTAAGCAAGTCAGAGCACTTTCCTGCCCCATTTTCAAGATGGTGGCATGGCAACTTTTTCCTTTCTCCAGTGGGACTCTGCCTCTGGACTCCCTCCACAGCCCTTGCTGCCAGTGTTTGGCCAGGCACTGCAGTGGTAACACAATACCTAGAGTGAGTAGTCTCTCCTAGTAGTCGCTCAACTTCTGCATCCTGGGAATTGCTAAGGTTCATGCAGAGCAGCTGTGGCACCAGCCCCTGCACCAGGATAGCCTGGACCATTATCTCCCTAGCCCTCGCTCATTCAGCCTCTCACATAACCGCTCACTCACCAGCACGTACACAAAGTTTTCCATATACTCACTCACAATGGGGCTCGCATAGTCTGACTGGCTAGACTGCCATCTTCCTGACACTCCCACATGATTGTATTGTATAGTGGAGAAGATGTCAGGGTTTTAAGTATACCCATCATTCCCACCTGTGCACATTTTACCCCATAGGTGATATTTCATTCCTCACCCTTTCCTACCATTCCCCTTCTAAGTCTCCAGTGTCCATTATACCATTCTTTATGGTTTTGTACATTCTGAGTTTAGCAAGTGAGAATATGTGGTGCTTGTTGTTCCATTCCTGAATTAGTTCACTTAGGTGATGTTCTCCAATTACATCCAAGTTGCTACAAAATACATTATTTCATTATTTTGATTGCTAAATAGTATTCCATAGTGTATATATACCACATTTTCATTATCCTCTGATCAGTTGATGGATATTTAGGTTGATTACACATTTTTGCAATTGTAAATTGTACTGCAATGAACATGTGAGTGCAGAAGTCTTTTTTATATAAGCTCTGTTTCCTTTGGCTAGATACCTAGTAGTAGGACTGCTGAATCAAAAGGTATACCTACTTTTAGTTCTTTGAGAAATCTCCATACCAATTTCCATAGAGGTTGTACTAATTTATACTCCCACAAATAGTGTATAAGTATTCCCTTTTCTCTGCATTCAGCATCTATTTTTTTTTATTTTTTAATAATGACCATTCTTACTGGTAAAAGATGGTATCTCATTTTGGTTTTGATTTGCTTTTCTGATGATTAATGATGCTGAGCATTTTTCATATGCTTGCTGGCCATTTGTATAGCTACTTTCGAGAGATATCTGTTCATATTGTTTGCCTACATTTTAATGGGATTATTTGCTTTTTTCTTGCTGACTTAAGTTTTTTGTAGATTCTGGATATAAGTGCTTTGTCAGATGAATCATTTTTGAATATCTTCCCTCATTCTGTAGGTTTCCTATTTGTTCTTCTGATTGTTTATTTTGCTGTGCAGAAGCTTTTTAGTTTAAGTCTCACTTATTTATTTATTTTTGTTGTTGTCATATTTGCTTTCAGGATTTTAGTCACAAATTCTTTGCCTACATTAATGTCCAGAAGTGTTTTTTCACTAGATTTTCTTCTAGAATCTTTATGGTTTCAGGTGTAACATTTAAGTCTTTAATTTATCTTGAGTTAATTTTTGTATATGGGGAGAAAAAGGAATCAAGTTTCATTTTTCTGCATGTAGCAATCCAAATTGCCTAGTACCCTTTGTTGGATAGGAAACCAGTTTATGGTTTTGTCTGCTTTGTCAAAGATCAGCTGGTTTGGGTGTTTTATTTATTTATTTTTCTGAATTCTCTATTCTGTTCCATCAGTCCATGTGTCTGATTTATGTGTGTTGATTTTGTATCCTGAAACTTACCAAATTTATTTATTAAGCCCAGGAGTCTTTTGGAGGGGTTTTCAGGATTTTCTTGGTATATGATCATATCATCAGCATACAGAGATAGTTTGATTTCATCTTTTCCAATGTGAATATCCTTTTTTCTTTCTCTTGTCTGATTGTGCTGACTCTGATTTCTAGTACTATGTTGAATAGGAAGGATAGTGTGCATCCTTGCCTTGTTTCAGTTCTGAGGTGGAATGCATTCTACATTTCTCCATTAAAGATGACATTGGTTGTGGGTTTGTTATATATGACTTTTATTATTTTGAAGAATGTTCCCTCTATGCCTGTTTTGCTGAGGGCTTTTTTTTTTATCATGAAGGGATGCTGAATTTCATCAGAGGAATTTTCTGCTTCTATTGAAATGATCGTATGATTTTGTTTTTAATTCTGTTTATGTAACGGTTCACATTTGTTGACTTGCATATGTTGTACCATCCTTGTGTCCCCAGGAAAAAACCCACTTGGTAATGTTGTAGATTTTTTAATGTGCTGTTGAATTCAGTTTACTAATATTTTGTTAAGGATTTTCATGTCTATGTTCAAAAGGCATATTGGTTTATAGTTTTCTTTTTTTGTTGTTGTGTCTTTTTCTGTCTTTGGTATCAGAGTGATACTGGATTCATAGAATGAGTTAGGGAGAATTCCTTTCTCTTCAGTCTTATGGAGTAACTTTATTGGATGAGTACATGTCTTGGTGACAACCTCCTTGCAATAAATCTTCTGGGGGTTATTTATTTTATCTGGATGTTTAAATCTCTAGCAAGGCCTGGGAAATTTTCCTCCATTATACTCTCAAATAGGTTTTCCAAACTTGTTGCCCTGTTCCTTCCTCTTTTCCTCAGGACCACCTATGAGTCTCTGGTTTGGATGTTTTCCATAATCCCACACTTCTTGGAGGTTTTGTTCTAGTCACTTGATTTTTTTCCTTATTGCTTTCTGATTACGTTAGTTTGAAAGCCTTATCTTCAAATTCTGAGATTCTTCTGCTTGTTCTAGTCTACTATTAAAACCTTCCACCGCATTTTGTACTTCTCTAAATGATTCTTTTATTTTCAGGATTCCAGCTTTGTGTGTGTGTGTGTGTGTGTGTGTGTGTGTGTGTGTGTGTGTGTGTGTGTGTCTATCTCCTTGGAGAATTTTTCATTCATGCCCTCAATCTTTTAAAAAATTTCTTTATGTTGACTTTCAACTTTATCCCAAAACTCACTGAGCTAATTTATAACTGATCTTCTGAATTTTATGTCTGGAATTTCATATATTTTATTTTGGTTAGGGTTCATTGTTGAAGACTTGGTGTAGCTTCCATCCAGCTTTGGAAGAACTCTGGGGGTCTTTTGAGGATTAGGTCTTTTACAAAACTGAGTTATTACATCTAGTATGGTGGCTGTGCTGTTGACTTCTGGCCAGGAAGTGGAGATGGTGGGAAAGAGTCAGCTACAATGGTGGTTGTGTGGTTTCTCTTTGGTGAGTGTTGCTCCAAGGAAATGCCCAGCCAATCTAGGAAGAGGGTGGGGCTCTGGAGAATACTCAAGTTCTCTGTTTTGAGCTTTGAGGGGAGTGCATGGGAAAGTATCTAAAGCATCCCATATGCACTCTTGGCTACCCCAGTGGGGATGAAGAGGAAGTCCCTTGTCATTGGGGTGACATTGTTGTGCAGGTGGACACAGAAAAGTTTATATGGGGAGTGGGATATTACTATAGTAATGAGTCCCATCCAGTTTCCCACCTTAGTCTCAGGTCATCCACATTCCAAATGTCAAAGTGCATCCAGCCTCATGGCCTCAGGTGTTCTCGTGGCAGCCTGCCCGAACCAGGAATTGTCTGTTCTTGAGTTTTCCCTTGAGGCCTGTCTCCTCCCAGGCTGACTAGAAAGCAGCCATCTACAAGGGTTAAGTTCCTGGGATATGGTGGCTGGAGCTGCTCAGGGCTTTATTTTTTCCTGTACCACTCAATGTGTGCTTTGGCAGAGCACAACTGTGGGCAAGTCATTTTCCATGAGGGACTAGAGTCCCAAAAGGTGCAGGGGCCCTCCAAGTCTGTGGCAGAAACACAAAACTCTGAATTTATCTTGTTCATCTTCCTCATATCATCTGGAGGCTGCCAGTGATTTGTGTCATGATCCATAATAGAGACTAGTTCCAGCCCAGGTCAATTGATTTTTCTTCTTCTTTGACTTCTTTGGTGAGTCAAGAGCTGTGCTGTTGGTCTTTTTCCTCTCTGGGTGTTGAAGAAACTCTCTCTATCTTGGATTATAAGAGAAACACACTCTAGCTGCCTCACATTGACCCTCTTAATCCATTCTCATATAATTAATGCTTTTATCTTTATATTATCCTCTATTTATTATCTTATTTATCCCTGATAGATTTTCTAGTTCTGTCACCCAGGCTGGAAGGCAGTGGCACAATTACGTCTCACCACAGCCTCAAACCCCTGGTTCAGGCAATACTTCCACCTCAGCCTCCCAAGTAGCTGGGACTACAGGTGTGTACCATCAAACCCAGCTAATTAAAAAAAATTATATAGACAATGTCTTTCTATGTTGCCCAGGCTAGTCTTGAACTCCTGGGATCAGGCAATCCTCCTGCCTCAGCATCCCAAAGTGAGCCACTCTACCCAGGGTAAATTTTCTAGTTCTGAAGTCTGCTTTATCTGAAATTAATATAGCTAATTCAGCTTTCTTTTGATTAGTGCTAGCAGGATGTACCTTTCTCCATTCCTTTACTTTTAGTCTATCCCTGTCTTTATATTTAAATAAATAGCATATAGTTGGATTTTGTTATTTAAATTCAGTCTCACAATCTTTTTTAAATTTATGTATTTAGACCTTCACATTTGCAGTAATTATTGATATAGTTTATCTACCATGTTTGTAACTGTCTTCTATTTACTGCATTTGATCTTTGTTTCTTTTCTCCTTGTATTTTTGTCTTTTCTGATTTTAATTGAGCATATTATTGAACCAATTTTCTCTTCTCTTGTAGCATACCAAATATATGTATTCTTTACATATATAAATATATATTAATGTATATGTATTTATATATTAATATCTAATTTTTTAAAATTTACTTTCAAACAACATTATACAGCTTCAGAGGTAAAGCAATTATCTTATAACAATGTATTCCCAATTCCTTTCTTCCATCCCTTATTGTCATATAAATGAGTAAAAATAGTGTCTGCGTATGGAGCCTCGCATTGTTCATTTCCTCACTGCATGCTGAGACCCCATTAGCTAAAAAGCCTGCCAGGGCCAAACTCAAATTTTTACATATTCAATTATTGTAAAAATAGCCTAAACAAGCAGTTTTTTGTCATTTAGAGACAGCTTGCTGGGCATGTCTCATGAAACTTCACCTTACGTTTGCTAGTCATTGACAAAAGAGAGCCTGTGGTTATAAAACTCCAAGCTGCTAGACCCTTTGGAGTTTTCTGACTCAAAGACTCCCTTCCTTATTGCTGAGCTTCATCACTTAGATAGTTAAGCTCTCTCTACATTTTCCTTCTCCTTAAAAGTTTCCCTTGTTTTCCTCCCCTTCTGAGTAGCAATCTGTATGCTATAATCTCTGGACAGAATAATGCTATAAGAGTTTCCCCACATATGCAAACCTGTCAAGGTGATACTCATTAAAACTTGTGTGTGCTATTGCCCTCCTGGTAATAACTTTTTCCTAGAACATCCTTCACATCAATAGACTCTCCTCTATGTATAGTGTTTCTGTCATTCATTCCACTTTCCAGTATTCCCTAATCATCTAATATATTGTTACTATTATTGCATTCAAAAGTTATCTATTAGATCAATTAAGAATAAGAAAAATAGGAAAAGGGGGCTCTAGGGAAGACGAAGATTGTAGGGCACTGCAAAATGACCACTGGTACCTATTTCTAGGATTTTCCTTCAACTGAAAGGAGATTGCATCTTAGGATTCAGCAATTGCATTCTTTACATCAGGGACATTACAGTTTCTATAGACAAGCCTAGGTAACTAGTTACTATTTACATCATACCATTGGGGGTATCCAAATCCAAGTAACCAAATTGTTGGACACCATCTGATAACTTCTTGCATTCAAGACTTCAACTCAGAATTCTTATAATTCTTATTAAATATAAGGAATCTTCAGGATGTATTATAGGCATTCCTATAATTAGTCATATTTACAAGATACAAAATTATTTGGATAAAAAGCAAATCTCATCACATTGTATCCTGTCTTTTCCTATTCCCCTGCCTTGACACCACTCCAGACCTAGAAGGAACCAGGTCAGGCATGGGGTCTCATTCCATCCCATCCCCTTTCTAGAGTACTTCAAAAATGATACTGTGCTTCCCCCAACTTGCCTGCAGAATCTCAATCTGGATTTTTTTTTTTTTAAATGTATTCATCCGACAAATGTCTACCATTTGCCAGGCATTTAAGAGTATGGCAGAGAACATGTAAGATGGTGTTACCATGAGTCCCCCATCTCTTGCTAGTATTAAAAGAATGCTCTCTGTTGGAGTTTCAGGAAATGTAATTTGAAAAGAATACTTCAAAGGGAAGTGGAAGTATAAGTAACAGTTTTTTTGTTTACATGTAAATGAAGTTATTTTAATGTAAGTTTTAGAAAAAAAACATGAAGGTGTTGTCTGCTATACATGTTTATGTTCTATATTCTTGCTTCCTTGAATCATATGCTTGTGTGTATATATGTGCCTCCTTACATTGAATTGGAAATTAAAGATTGGGTTAAAAGTAAAAGAAAAAAAAAAAAGGAAGGAAAATAAAAAGGTTTTATTTTACCTTTATTTATTCCTTCTTAGATACTCCTTTTTAATGAAAATCTAAATTCTTTACCTATATCATTTTCCTTTTCTCTAAAGAACTTGTTTTAATGCTGCTATTTTTTGAGTTGGAGTCTCACTCCATCACCCAGGCTGGAGTGCAGTGGCATGCTCACAGCCACCCCAGCGTTAACCTGTTGGGCTCCAGCAATCCTTCCACCTCAGCCTTCCAAGTAACTGGAACTACAGGTGTACACTACCACACCCAGCTAATTTTTTATTTATTATAGAGATGAGGTCTCCCCAATTTGCCTGGGCTGGTCTCGAACCCATGGGCTCAGGCAATTCACTCGCCTTGGCCTCCCAAAGTGCTGAGTCTACAGGCTGAGTCACTGAGCCCAGCCTCTTTTAATATTTCTTGCAGAAAAATCTGTTGGCAGTAAATTCCCTCAGTTTTTGTTTATCTGACAAAATCTTTATTTCTCCTTCACTTTTGAGGAATAATTTTGCTGGATATAGAATTCTAGATGGGTGTGTTTTTCTTTCAGTACTTCAAATATTTTTACTCTCTTCTCTTTTTGATTGCTTTATTTCCAAAACAAAGTCTGATATAATTCTTATCCTTGTTCTTCTATATTAACTGGCTACTTTTCATATTTTTTCATTTTTTTTTTAGTTTTCTGCAGTTTAATATGATATACCAAGGAGTGTGACATATTAAATGATATTGGAGTTTTATCTTGTTTTGTGTTTTCTGAGCTTAAGTCTCTACTGACATATCTTCAGGCTTATTGATTCTTTCTTTGACCATGTCCAGGTCTCCTAATACTTCCATCAAAAGCATTTTTCATGTCTGTTAGAGTGTTTTTTAATTTCTAGCATTTTCTTTTATTATTTTTTGTATTTTTATCTCTTTTTACATTACTCATGTGTTGTTGCATATTGCCTATTTTATCCATTATAGTTCTCAACATATTGATCATAGTTATTTTAAATTCTGTCTGATAATTCCAAAAATCTGTGCCATAACTAAGTCTTGATGAGATGCTTAGCTGGTCTCTCCATACTATGTTTTTGCTTGTCGTTCAGGATACTTTGTAATTTTTTTTTGTTGTTGAAAACCACATATTATGTATCATGTAATACAATCTGAGGTCAATAGACCTTTAGTGCCATGTTCATGTTGCTTTGGCTAGGAAATAGGCTTTGTCCAATGCTTGCTGTTGCTGTTGATGCCAGAGTCTTCCATTTCTACTGGTGTTTTTATTATTTACTCCCCTTCAGTCTTTGGGTTTCCCTAAAAATTCTTTCTTAAATAAAGTCTGAGCCTCATAGCTCTTTCAGTGTAATCCACTGTTATTTTATACTGGAGGCCTGTTGACGTGATAGTAGGATATGGAGGCAGGGATAACAATCTGTAATCCTTTCATTAAGTCTCAGCCTTCAAGCGGGCTTGTGTCACTGATTGTGATCTTCACAAGTGTTTCAGAATTTCCCCCCTTAAGATAGAAAACCTCATAGTAGTCTGAAGCTGAGTAATTTCTATTACCCCACCACAGATTAGGCTCTGATAAAGTCTTTTCTTTTTGCTGAGCAGGACTTTGTAAAAGAATGTTACGGTCCTATTTCAAAAGCTTTACTTTTTTCTTCCCCTGCCAGAAACATGAGTATTTTTAATCACACTTTATCTTGAGTAACTGAGTACCCCCAGATAAAACCCACAGAAGTGCAGATTCCCCAGAAGTTTCTCATTCATGCTAGACCATATTCAGCCTCTAGGAATTCATCAAAGTTACTTTTTTTTAGCTTTCCTATCAGTTTCTGTCTCCAGAAGCTTCTGTTCCATTTAGGCTGACCTCAGCTTTGGTTCTTCATATTCTGTCTCTCCAGATTTCAGAGGGATAAGTTGCCCTGAAGCCTTAATTCTCTGATGGGTCCAAGAAAAGTCATTAATTTTCAGATTGTTCAGCTTTATATTTTTTCTTTTTAATTATTGAAAGGACAGGAATAAAGACTTTAACCTCTTTATGCATCAGAGCTGAAAATAAAAGTCCCTTGATTTATTTTTTGTTAAAATTATCTTGAATTTCAGGATTAAAGCCAATTTGATGATGATAAATTATCATTTTTATATTTTAGAAAGTTAGATTTGCTAAAATTGTGTTAATAATTTTTGCGTTTATGATAATATGAGATATTAGTTTGTAGTTTCCTTGTAATGTTTTCCTCTGTTTTACTAGCATGGTAACATTGACTTTACAAAATTAACTGGAAAGTATGAAGTTCTCTTCAATTTTCTAAAGTCTTTTTTTGGAATTGATACTATTTCTTTCTGGAATGTTTTATAGAATTCATATAAAGCCATCTGGGTATGGAGGGTTTTTTTGTGGGAAGTATTTAGCTATAAATTCAATTACTTTCATAGATATAAGGTTATTCAAGTAATCTCTTTCCTTGTAAATTTGCTTTGGTAGCTCATATTTCAATGAAGTCAATTCTATTAAAGTTGTTGAATTTATTGGCATGAAGTTGCTCATAACTTTTCCTTATTATTCCATTAGTATCTGTAGAATTTTTACAGATATTATTCTTTCACTTTTGATTTTGGTAAATTTGCTCCCCCCCACCTTGTTTATTTCCTGATAGATATGGTTAGAGAGTTATCACTATATTTAAATTCACAAAGAACCAGATTTGGGGATTGGGGTTTTTTTTATTATTTTCTACTGCTCTTTTTGTTTATTTATTTTTTATTTCATTGATTTCTACTCTTTTTTCATCATTTCCTTTCTTTTGCTTATATTGAGTTTAATGTTCTCTTTTTTCTATTATCTTTAGATGAAGTTGAAGTTATTGATTTGAGAACTCTTTTTCTACATAGGCATTTAGTGACATCGATTTTTGTATTGTTTTAGACCTCTTGTACATATTTTGATAAAATACACCATCATTTTATTTCAGTTCAAAAACTTTCTAATTCCTCTTTTGATTTCTTATTTGAACAAGGAGATAGTTACAAGTATTTTATTTCATTTCCAAATAGTTATATATTATCCAGACATCTTTGATATTAATTTCTAATTTAATTCCTTTGTAGTCAGAGAACAGAGTTTGTATAATTTGAATTCTTCTAAACTTATTGAGACTTGTTTTGTGGCCCAGAACAGGGTATATCTAGGTAAAATTTTTAAGTACACTGGAAAAAAGTGAAAAATGGTTATTTGGTTGTTTTGGGTGGAATATATTATAAATTTTTGCCAGGTCTTAGTTGGTCAATAGCATTTTTTAAGCCTTCTATAACTTTCATAATTTTCTGTCTGTTGGTTCTACCAATTAATGAGAAATTAGTGTTTTAATATTTTGCTATAATTGTGAGTTTGCCTATTTCTCCTTATAATACTACCAGATTTTGTTTCATGTGTTTTCAAGCTCTATTGTTAGGTACACAAACATTTAGAATTATTATGTCTTCTTGATAAATTGACTCCTTCATGCAAAAGCACTCTTTATTTGTGGCAATATTATTTTCACTAAAATCTACTTTGTCGGGTATTCATATAGCTTCTCAAGCTACCCTCTTATTAGAGTTAACATGATATATACTTATCAATATTTTCACTTTTAATGTATTTCTATTTGTATATTTAAAGTCAGTTCATCATTGGCAACGTGTATTTGGGTCTTGTTTTTTTGTCTAATCTGATAATTCCCACCTTTCACTTGGGTTGGTTTGTTTAGGCCATTTATTTAATGTAATTTTTTCAATGATCGTGTTTAAATACACCACCTGACTATTTTTTTTAATGTTTTTTAGTTTTTCTTTGTTTCCTTCATTTTTTTCTTTTATTTATTGTTTGTTTGCCTTTTTAATTGATTTAATAGCTATAACTGTGCTTTTAGTTTTTGTTTGAGTCATTGCTTTAAGGTTATAATATACAAACTTATTATATCCTGTTCTCAAGTAATATGTCATTTCACATAAGGTAGTGTACTTCCATTTCTCTTTCTAGAATTTTGGCTATTCTTGTGTCAAAAAAAAGTCAACATATTGAGTTTTAAAGATCAAATTGGCTTTTATTCATGAACCAGGCAACATTCAGTCTATAAATTAAACACAGGCTCCTCTGAGCATGGCAGAACTGTCAGTTTTTGTAAGGTAGCTTGAGCAGGAACAACAAAACAGCCTAGTGCAAAAAAGAGATTAATTAATATTAGGTTACTTCAGCTTGCTTTCCTTGCATGAGTTAAAGCAGAGGGGGACTCTTCATCATGGAAGTTTGAGTTACCTAGGCCCCTTTATATTAGTTGGTGTTGAATCTCTTGCTTTTTGTTTTTGTTTCTCAGAGGGTAATTGGCCAGTTTTAAATTCCATATAATTATATGGCACCTAGGACCAGTGACTTTATTCCAATTTGTTCTGGTCTATTGGAGCTCAGTGCAGAAGCTTAATTCAAAATAATGTCCTCCCACAAATTTTGTTTACAGTGGAAATACATTTTATTTCTACATATCATATAAGCACCACAATACAATGCAATTAGTGTGCTTTAAATAGTCATTTATCAAATAAAGAGCTTTAAAAATATTTTAACTTTTATTTTATATTTACCTACATATTTAACATTTCCAGTGCTTTAATTTCTTTATGCAGATCCAGATGGCATTTGGTACCCTTTTACTTCCTCCTGGAGAACTTCCTTTGCTAGTTTATCATTTCTTTTAGTGCATATTGATTGGTAATAGGGTCTTTTACCTATTTATGCATGAAAACACTTTATCTTATCTTCTTGCTTGAAATATACTTTTGCTGGGTATAAAATTCTAAGAGGATCATTTTCTCCTCCCAGAACTTTAAAAATATTGATCCTTTGTCTTCTGGTTTGCTTTTTTTTATGACAGGAAGTCTATTTGCATTCCTATCTTTGTTCCTTTATTTACTGTGTCTTTCTTATCTGGCTGATATTAAGATTTTATCTTTATCACTAATTTTAAACAATTTGATCATAATGTGTCTTCATGTAGTTTTCTTCAAGTATCTTGTACCTGGGCACTAAACACAGGCACAAGAATGGTAACAACAGATGCTGGACACTGCCAAAGAAGGGAAAGAGGGAGTGGGTAAAAGGAACACCAAGCCATACATTGGGTATCATCCTCACCACTCGAGATTCTTTTCAGAAGCCAAACCTCTCCTTCACGCAATATACTTACACAGCAAATCCTCAAACATGCTCAATTTTTGTCCTCTTGATCTTTGTTTTTTGGGTTTTTTTTTTTTGAGTTGGAGTCTCACTTCGTCACCCAGGCTAGAATGCAATGGCATGCTCACAGCCACCCCAGCATCAAACTGCTGGGCTCCAGAGATCCTTCTGTCTCAGCCTTCAAAGTAGCTAGAATTACAGGTGCATGCTACCACGCTCAGCTAATTTTTTATTTTATTGTAGAGATGAGGCTTGCCAAGTTGCCCAGGCTGATCTCAAACCCACGGGCTCTGGCAATCCACTCACCTTGGCCTCCCAAAGTGCTGGGATTACAGGCTGAGCTGGCCCTCTTGACCATTTAATTGCCTTTTATACGAACTCTATCATTTGTGTCATTCCTGGGTCTGTTTTATTAATTGATTTTTTCTTCATTATAAATAGTAGTTTTTTACTTATTTGTATATTTAATAATTTTTATTAGCTGCCAGATATTATAAATTTCACTTTTTTGAGTGCTGTATTTTTTTAAATGCTTATAAAAGGTATTAAACTTTGTTATGGAATGCAGTTAAATTACTTGGAAATATGTATTTTCCTTTCAAAACTTATTTTTAAGCTTTGTTTTGGTGTAACTTAGAGCTTAAATACTCTGCTCAATGCCTCAAGAATTATGAGATTTTTCTGTCTGGTGATGAGAATATGACACATTCCTGAACTTGTACAAACTTCAAGGTTTTTTTCCTCTGCTTCTCTAACATAGTTTTTTATCCTTGACCTCAGTTAATTTCCTCACAGGAACATGCTGATCAGTACTCAGCTAATGATTGAACAGGTAACCCCCTGCAGATTATGGTGCTCTCTCCATGCAGCCATTTTCTCTTCCTTACCTTACCCCTTTTTAGTGTAACTGCTTTGACCTGATAGGAATCCCAGCTCCATCTTCTTGCTCAGGAAGACAATTGGATTCTGCCTGTATTTTTATTTCTTGAATTTCAGCTTGGAAATTCTAAGAAATAAGTTAGAAATAGTACTTACACTATCTGTTTCTGCTCTTAGTAGCCACTGTTCTGGGCTGCCTAATGTCCAATATATAAATGTGGTTCCTCTCACTCCACTTTTACCAAGCACACCTCTCTTGATTCAAAAAGTTAAGTAGGGGACACACTGTGTAATATAATTCATCTCATCTTTTTTTCTTTGTTAAATGGAGAGATATTCAACAAAAGCATAGTAAGATACATCATATTTTTATTATCTGCATCTCAATATAGCTCTGTAGCTATACTGACACATCAGACACATGTACCCATCAGAACTTCACTTGGGAAGATACTTTCTTATCCCACCTTCATTAGAATTCTATCACCACTCTTTGATAGGGACAATTAATCTCTTATCTTAATGAAACAACAGGCTAAAAGCAGTTCTGAGATAAGAACAACCTGTAACATTGCCCTACCTTTACCTCTTCCTCAACATCCCAACATTCCAACAAGAGATTATTCATGAGGCTCTCTCAGGTAAGAATTCTAGCACTTTCTCTAATACCTTAGGTAGAAAACTTTCCTGTCTTGGGTAAATCACTTGTATGATGCATGATTTGCATTTACAAATGCAAAACCAGTGCCAGTTAGATTAATCATTGATCTCAGATGAAGAATGATGCTAAGGGGAATGTAATCAGTTCCCATCTATCTTAAATGAATGCTTGATAACGGTGAAATAAATGTAAAAGGATCCTTTGCAATTGTGTAAATAGCTTTATTTGATTTACTTAGTGATGTGATTAACAGGTGCATGCTTTGTTAAGTCACTATTTTGTTTGCCTTAGTACTCAGTAACATAAAGGGAGGCTGAAAGCTAAAAGACAGCAGGGTAATTTTTCTCTTCAAGAATGACTTCCAAGCAAAGTATATAGGTTAATTTTGTCCTTGAGTCTTATCTCATGTGGTGTCATGAAAAAATTAACACCCAGACTTGTAAAAATGTTGAAAACCCAGAAGCTGTCTTTTCATTTTTCTAATTTAACAAGAGGAGAAATGAGAAGAAATAAAATAAAAAGATTAAGGCTAAACAGACTTCACCCTACAAAAGTCACCAGACTTCCAGGTGATCATCATGCAGAGTTGAAAAACATTTCAGGCTTCAGGCAGTCATGTCAATGCTGGATTTGTATGGTCCATAATTTATACAAAAGGAAATGCTCATCTCTTCATTTGCTTCATCTATTTGCAAATAGGCCCATTCTTAGTGATACTAAAGATATATTCCTGATTTTAGGAGCTCCCACTTGCATTTGAACCTGGATCCTACTGTCCAAGTTTCACTTACACTTGACACTTTGATTTCCAAGAATGAAATGCTATTTGATTTCATGACTTAAGCTCTTGGGAAGCAGCTGCCTTTCCTTGCTGCTTAAGGTACCTGCTAAGGACCTTGCACTTAGCTGAATTAATTGCTACCCAAATGATTATATTATGTCATTTGGAATTATTTGATTCTGGCTTCAATTTTTTCAATCTTTAATACATGTATTTATGTGTTTTATAGCACAGTAAAGTGTCTCTGCGTGTATGTTCAATAAAGATAATAAGCAGATGAAGAGTATGTCAGATAACTGCCATTTGGTCCCCTGGATTCACTCTCCATCCTTCTTCAAAATACTCTGTCCCTGAGGGCTGCCTGTTTGATTTGGATTATATCACCAGGTTCCACCTATGTTTCTCTGGCTTCTACGTGGGTTTGGCTAAGGGGCACAGAAGCAGGAGACAGGAGAAAGGTACAGGGTACTCACATGAGGATGACTGAGGTAAGAATAGTATATACGAGGGAAAAAAGCAGGTCTGTATAGTGTTATGAGGAAGAAGAAAACCCCTTACTGATATTCTCTAGGATCCCCTACTTAGCCACTCGATATTGCTGCTACAATATCTTGTACAATTTTTAAAGCTAATAACAGAGAGATTGTCTGCCTAAATCCTGCATAGGAGCAGATACAATAAAAACCAATCAGTCAAGGAACAAGTGCCAATTTTTCATCTACTCTGGGTATACCACCATGGTGAGCTTAAGTCCCAGGAGGAAAACTGAAAGAAATTCTTATACCAAGTTCTGTAGGAAGGTTTTAATAAACTTGTTGAAGAAGCATTACACAACATTAAATATACTATCTATGCACTATCTTAGAACTCATCTACATGGAATATTTGCATACTCTGGAGATATGTATTTTTATTGTCAATCAAATGAAAGTTTAATTTTTAGGTGGGCTTTAGAGATATTATCATGAAAAGATTCTTGAGAACCCAGCAGAGTATATATAATAACATGGCATAAACACAAAAGAGGCCAAGGAATATTGTACAAACCATTTGGAAAAATATATAAGAAAAACAACCTAAATCAGTTAAAATATTCTCTTCTATAAGACAAACCAGAAATGGGAGAGGAGCAGGGGGCAATCAGAAATAAAAGTTTTGTGACAACAGTAACAAGGACAATAGGTGAGGGATTAATGAATTGAATGAAATCCCTTAATCTTTGGGACCAATGAGTCTGGATTAGGAGAAAAGGACTGACCTAGAAGTGCCCTACATTCTTGCTTGCTGTGGGAAAGCAAAAACAATTTGATACCAGATACAAGTATCTGGAGAACCACCCCAGTAGGAAAAAAAACACACATGGGAGGAAATAGCCTTTACCAATAACTGGGCATTGTCCAGAGCTCTCATTTCAGGCAGGGCCAATTATAACAAGCTAGTTTAGCCCCTAATCGCAGTGATAAATGCCAAACTGAAATCGTTGTTACAGTTATTAGCTGGAAGGTGAAGCTGAGAATTGGAAGACTATGCAGGTCAGTGAGAAGAGAGCCATTCTGGATTAGGAATACTTGGCAAAAGTACAGAACAGGTCTTTAATAGTGTTTTCCCTTGATGAATATGATATAGCATTTCAATATAATAACAGCCAGGGAAAGGGGGAGGATTTAGTTTAAATGTGTGGATATGTAATTACTGTGCGATTGGAGTTCATCTAGATAATGCAGAACAGAGTTCAGGAAAAAATTTTCCAAGCAACAGCCTTCTGCTTCAGTCCCTGTCCCACCAGGAGCTCTCTCTGTACCCGCCTCAGTAGTCAGCTTCACTATCTCATATTGGATTTTTTCCCAGACTCTTGGTTTTACTTGGTACCTAAATGGAACGAAAGGGTAAAACAAAGAGGAGACCACAAGAATGACAAAAGAAGAAGGAAGGAAATATGTATGTATATACAGTAAATGCTTTCACATAATGCCTCATTTAATTCTTTCCACTATGTTTATGCAATATTATAGTGTTTCTCACTTCAAAAATGATAAAAAATAAAGCACAGAGAAATTAAGTATCTTTCCTAAGATCAGAGGGCTAATAAATGATAGCTGAGGGAGCAGAACTCATTTTTTCCCTCCAGCATTCCACAGCTAATATGCTTTTTCTATATTATATCGCCACTCCTTTTTATACTCAATGGAACTCCCTCTCTTTCTCTCTCATTTTTACTCCTAACTTTATCCAAGCTCCAATTTGTAAATTAAGATGACATAGGAAAAGGCTGGGCAAAGTTTCAGACTCAAATTAAGACTTAGCTTGTAATTCAGGAGTGTATTACCTTATTCCCTTGATACTTTGGCCCAAGTGGGAACCATTACTGTTCAGATTCCACGCAGGTATGTTTGAAGTATTGCAAAGTAGTATGAAAAGACATTATGTGAAATCCAACCAGATCCAATACTTAATAAATTTTGGGCTGCACCAATGAAAGTAGGATATTTACAATAACCAGAGTTAGTTCTACCTTCTATCCTACAGATCGGCATGCCTGAGGATGATGTTCATTGCTAAGACCCACATTTTTAGATGGAGACAACTTAATCCCGCAAAAAAAAAAAAATGACCAGGTGATTTAAGATGTTGAAGCCATGTTATAGATGGTATAAATAATGATACAACAATAAATAATAGCCTAGAGAATTTTAAAACTAGAGTTGCCATGGCAATGAAAAATATGCATCCTAGAGTAATTAAAGGGGTCAGAATGGGAGAGGAATAGACTTGTTTTTCTATGTTATACCAAAGAGTATACAGTGAAATAATGGGATGAGAATAAAATAAGCATGTTATAGTATATGAGAGGCTGTAAGATTCCTCACAGTCAAGTCTAGTCTATACTTGACTGTGAGGAATCTTACAGCCTCTCATAGACTAGACTAGCATTCAACCACATTATTGCAAAAGGGAACTCAAGCATCAAAATGTAGTTGTACTAGATAACCTGTAGATATCCCTTTTGCATTGAGCTCCTAGGGTGTTTTATGGCCCTTCCTAACTTATAATTTATTGTGGCAGGAATTCTTCCCAGCATAGACCTGGAAAAATTAGTGAAAGTATTTATATTCATTGCCAATTACTTGGTAGTATCATGCACACAGTAGGTGTCCAATAAATGTTTGCTAAAAGTCAAAATGTTAGAGTTCCCTGAACGCACCTCAAATCTATATGGGATATAAAACATAAACTTCAGAATAAAACAGTTATATGGCAGCAGAATGAGTTGTCCAATAGGACTCTGTCCAGTTGAGTTTTGACCCTCCTACTAGTGTGAGGTGAAAATGTAATATTATTCTGATAAAGATAGACCACAAACCTAGTGAGTTTCTCAGCATTCCAAGAACCTGGTAAATTAGTTCTGCATATTGAGATCTTGCATTTCCCTAATGTACCTATCACTTAAACCTTCTTCTGTCACATTGTAAGACTAGGAATAAAACTACATTTCTTCCTCCAGTATTTCAGTTCCCACTGGGCTGAGATCAGAGAGAAAAGTGTATAGCAGTGTGAAGGGGAATGTTCCTTAAGTCAGAAACGTGGACGTAGGGAGAGGCGGAGAAACCAGTTCATCCCTGTTTAAAGATTTCTTTAATGTGTAATCTCCTTATCTGCAGACAGTTTTCTGAAAGTACACATTTAGCTTTCAGGATAAATATGAAGCTTGAAACTTCAGCTCTGTACTGAAGCTACTGTTATTGCAATGTAAATTAAACAAGGGGACAATGGAGAGTAATTTGTTGTATTCCTGGAATAAGACCCCAGTACTCCTCCAAGGTTGTGTAAAAGGCTGAGAAATCTGTGATACAAATACTTTAATTAGCTGACAGCATATGGGATGAATTACATTTGATCTCTGTTCAAGATGCTTGTATAATAAAAGATTTAATTGTTTCATTTTTTTACAGTGTAATGGATGGAGGAGGAGGATATCTTAAGCATTTGTTCATTTAAAGCAGTGATTGTAATGTTGTTCTGCAAAGTGGAATATGACTGGAGAACATTGTAGAGAAAGTATGTAGGAGCCTTCAGACTCTGGGGATTCTTTGTACCTTTGCCCTTCTGCGTGGCTGTGAAGCTAACATCCTGCCATTTAACAGTCTAGAGCTCTTGGCCCTCACCATCTTTAGCCAGCAAGAACGTAACAGTCTCCAATTTGGTCTCTCTACCTTAGGCTTTATCTTTCCACATCCTTCCTTCTTTCTTCACTCTGAAGCCAGAATGTCCCACCAATAATGGTAATCTGACTGGGCTGTTTCCTATTTTAAAACATTTTTAGTGTCATTCTATAAAATAAAAATACAAGCACTTTCACATGGACTCAAAATGCCCTGGCTGGTTCTCCAGCCTTGGCCCCCTCCTTTTCTTGCTCATGATGCTTCAGTAGCACTTGACTGCTGGAAAGTTTCTGGTGAAATCATATTCTATGTCTCTGAATTTCTGACATCTTATTACTAAAGGATGTTTCTTTCCACCTACACTCCTTCCTGTCAAGATGACCTTTCCTTAATTGATACCTCCATATGACCCTGTAGTTCTCCATCACACATATTTTTACCAAGTCATTAAAAGTATCCATTTATGTGCATTCCCCCATCAGATGGTGAGCTCCTTGAGAAAAATTTCAAAAGCAAAAAGTTTGGCCAGGTTCGGTGGCTCAGCCTATAATCCGCACTTTGGGAGGCTGAGGTGAGTAGATTGCCTGACCCCGCGGGTTCGAGACCTGCCTGAGCAACTTGGCGAGACGTCATCTCTACAATAAATCAAAAATCAGCCGGGCATGGTAGCGCGCACCTGTAGTTCCAGCTACTTGGAAGGCAGAGCAGAAGGATCTCCGGAGCCCAGCAGGCCGAGGCTGCGGTGGCCAGGAGCGGCCACTGCACTCCAGTCTGGGTGACAGAGTGAGACTCCAACTCAAAAAAAAAAAAAAGAAAGAAAGAAAAAGAGAAAAGATAGCCATATATCTGGGTATGTTCAAAGAGGAGGACAGTGCCTTGCTCTTAGCCTCTCAAACACCACTGAGCATCATTATGCCTCACAAACATTATTATGCACCATTATGCCTCACAAACACAGTATGCATAGATACTGCCTGGACATTCTGCTAAAATTATTATTCTGATTCAATAGTTCTGGTGCTGTATTTGAGACTTTGTGAATCTAGGCAAACTCCCTGGCAATGCTGATGCTGCTGGCCCTTGGACCTTACTTTCAGTGGCAAGGGTAGAAAGCATCTCAATTCCATGCAGAGTAAAGTGGCTTGCAGGGAATTGAATGCCAATGTATTTATTGCTGTGTACATAACTACACTGAGAGTTTCTGCCACCCTGTGCTAGCATCTAAGTGGATTTATGTTAATTTTTTATGCATTGTTTTAAGTATTTTATGAATAAATTAAATCCTGAATACTGCAGGTATTTTTCCCATAATAACTTCAGGAACTTTCATTTTATTGTTTTGTTTTTATGTGTTAAATTACATTATTTTGTATTGTTATTTTTTGGTACCAAGCCAACATTTCTGACCTGCGAGCCACAGAGGAGGCCTCTCTAGACTTACAAGTCATATAGTCAAATCATCAATAACCAGTTCTAGAAATATTTTACAAAGTCCCATTTTACAAATATTTTACAAACTTAGGAAGTGACCAAAATATAATAATATGCAAGACCATAAAGAAAAAAAGATTAGAAATCTTAAGAGATCTAAACCAGATGTAAGCTAATCAAAAGAAAAAACAACTTTTGCAAAGATACAAAAATCCAAAATTGTTTAGAAGGTTGGTGCTTTGAGATAAATAATACTCAAAAATAATTATGTAAGGACAGAGGCCAAGAAAAAGAACAAGAACAAAACTGGGCTAACCCTTAATTTTCATAGAACTTTAAAACAAAGAAAAAGATACTACAAAATAGAAAAAAATAGTAATAGTGGTTGCACATGTTGTTCTACCACCATCAGGCACAGAAGATTTTTTAAGTGAATTGTATACCAAGGGGGATTCCCCCCAAAAAAATATTTTTTAGAGGGTGAGCCTCTTCTAGTACAGACTTTCCCACTAGATAAGTGTTCTAGGAATCCACCGGCATCAGTGTACTCACTAGCATTGTTGTGAGAGGCTGTTTTCAGCTTCAGTGAATTTTTTTTTTGAGACTTTCAAGGTGTTTGCCTGTTTCATTTGGGTGTTTACGAGCACACCTGCCCACACTGCACTGAGTGTTCAGCAGTTTTTGACCAAAAATGGCATGATCCCTGTGCCCCACTCTCTCTATTCACTTGATCACTCCTGAAGCAACTTTTTTCTTTTTTTCGTTTTTCCAGATGGCAAAAGTCCCCAGAAGGAAACGTTTTGCTGATGTGGAAGAGGTGAAATAAAAAATGGCAGAAACACTAAAAGGCATCAAAATTGACGAGTTCAAAAACTGTCTTGATATGTGTATTGCATCAAAACAGATAGTATGGTGGTGACTGAAGTTTAAACATGTAAGAATACATCTTTTTTTAATAAATAAATTCTGTTTGGGGGAGTATCCTCCCTTTTACCTTATCTCACTTAATTCTCATGGGTTAGGTACCATTATAAAGGTCAGGAAACTAGCAAGGAATTACAGTAAAATGCTATTGACAAAGCTCTTAAAATCTAAAAGGAGCAAGAATTTACTTTTTCTTTAAATGATCTTTTCTGGGATTCTGTAATGAAAACAAGAATTATTTATTTTATTAACATTTTATAAAGCACATTACAAGAAAGCACATTCATAATAGTATTGCATGCATTATTTAATTTTCATAAGATGTCTATGAGTTAGGAATTACTATCATTTTTATTTTACTGATGTAGGAACTGAGGTTTAGTGGGGTTAAATAACTGTCCAAAGTCACCCAACTAGTAAGAGATGAACCAAGACTCAACTCAAAGTCTTTCTTACACCAGTTGGTTTGTTAACAGTTATATATACATTTTCTTTTTTCTTTTCTTTTTTTTGAGTTGGAGTCTCACTCCATCACCCAGGCTGGAGTGCAGTGGCACGCTCATGGCAGCATCAACTTATTGGACTCAGGCGATCCTTCCACCTCTGCCTTCCAAGTAGCCAGAAATATAGGCACATGCTATCATGCCCAACTAATTGATTTATTGTAGAGATGAGGTCTCTCCAAGTTGCCCGGCTGTTCTCAAACCTGTGGGTTCAGGCAATACTCTCACCTCGGCCTCCCAGAGTGCTGAGATTACAGATTTGAGCCACTGCACCTGGTTATAATATATATTTTTAAAGGCTATATCCTGTTGCACATTCTGGTGTGCCAACTTTTCTTCAGGTATATACCTATAAGTGGTATTGATGAATCATAGGAAATATATACTTTCAATTTTACTCTGAAATGCCAATCTGCATTCCATGGAAGTTCTACAATTTACACTGCCTTCAAAAGTGAATGAGACTTCCCATGGCTACATATTCTTGCCAACACCTGATACTTTCCAAAAATTTAAGTTTCTCTAATTTTGTGGTGTTTATTTATTTTAACCTGGTTAATAATTAAGCTGAATATCTTTTCAAATGTTTATGGAGCATTTTTGTTTAGTCATCTTTGAAGTTTCTGCTCAATGATTTTTTTTTTTCCCATTTTCCATTGAGTTTTCTCTCTCTCTCTCTCTCTCTCTCTCTCTCTCTCTCTCAATTTCCAATTAAAATATACTGGACACTAATTCTGTGTTGCTTAGATTTGTAGCATTTTTCATTCACTCTCTCTCTTTTTTTTGAGTTGGAATCTCACTCTGTCACCCAGACTGGAGTGCAGTGGCCGCTCCCAGCCACTGCAGCCTCGACCTGCTGGGCTCCGGCGATCCTTCTGCCTCAGCCTTCCAAGTAGTGAGAACTACAGGTGTGCCCTACCACGCCCGGCTAATTTTTGATTTATTGTAGAGATGAGGTCTCACCAAGTTGGCCAGGCAGGTCTCGAACCTGCGGGCTCAGGCAATCCACTCACCTCAGTCTCCCAAGGTGCGGGATTACAGGCTGAGCCATCGAGCCCGGCTTCATTCATTCTGTTTTTGGTGTCTTTTAGTAAAGAAAAATTATTGAATAGTTTCCTTTATGTTTTGTGCTTTTGTATCTTTTAAGTAAATCTTTATCACAATGTGCAACAACTGCAATGTTGTCTTCTAAATTAGGTTTTTTTTAATCTTTATGAATTTGGTTTGTATGTGGATATGAAGTAGAGATGTGTGACATGTATCTTCAGAACCCCACCTATATTCCCTTAATCAACCCCCCCAACCCTCACACAGAGTTTACCCAGAACTTGAAGAAGAACAGTCCACTATTTGATTTCCTATCTCAAGCATCTGCCTAAGGATATTCTCTGACTGATGGAGCTGGCTTGGCACACATATGAAACTGGCTGAAACTGGCCAAAGTCCCAGGAGTGATCTTCTGCCAGAGAAGGAAAAGTGTCCCAACTTCTTCACCTTTAAAAAGACAATCACAAGGTATGTTTTACAGTCTTTCTAAGATTTCACAATAGACTTGAGCCCTAGTTGCCAATACTGTAACCAACTTATTGACATATACTTTATATCAGCTTTTTCCCCCATTCTCTGTTTTATTTCCACACTCACTGACTTGCTTCTCAAGATTACCTTCCAAATAATATACTTTAAGAAACTTACATGTCAAGTTTTAATGTAGTATTAAAGAAGAATATTCACAACTATCTGAAAAGTATTACATGTGTTCTTCCCTTTTCCAACTATGTACTTTGTGAAGCAAGATTTTTCTTCATATCTTTCAGCCAAAAGATTTGAGTACAGACTAAATCCAAAAAGAGAAAATCTAGCTATCTTTTGTTAAGTCAGAAATTAAAAAAAAAAAACTTGTAAAATGTAAATCAATGTCACTGTTATCACTGCCATTTTGTACTTTTAAAAAATATGATCATTTCTCATAAATATATATTAACCTGTAATGGGCTTTTTAAAAATTCTAAAATGAATTAGCACAGATACATTTTAATAATTCTCAGTTTTTAATTTCTTTTTCTTTTCTTTTCTTTTTCTTTTTCTTTTTTTTTTTAAGTCAGAGTCTCACTCTGTTGTTGCCCAGGCTCTAGTGCAGTAGCATGATCATGGCTTACCACAGCCTCAGTCTCTTGGGTTCAGGCAATTCTTCTGCCTCAGCCTCCCAGATACCTGGGACTATAGACACGTGCCACCAGGTCCACCTAATTTTTAAATTTTTTTGTAGTGATGAGGATTTTCTATATTGCCCAGACTGGTCTTGAACTACTGGGCTGAAACAATTCTTCTGCCTCGGCCTCCCAAAGTGCTGGGATTACAGGCATGAGTCACCATGCCCAGCCCTCAGTTTAATTTCTAATATGGTAAATATTAATAGATATAATCAACACAAGCAAAAACTCTTCAGAGTCCTCATAGAATGCTAAGAGTGTAAATGGGTCTTCAGATTAAACAGTTTGAGAACTACTGGCCTATAGTAAATAAGGTGTAGGTGCTGGAATTGCCTTTTCAGTACATTAAAAAAAAAGAGTCGGCAAACTCAGAGATATATGCCTGCTAAAATGGATTTGTTATATAAAATCAGAAAATTACCAATCTACTATGTCCTGGGAGGTATCAAAGGACGCTAGAACTTATTAAAGCAATGAGGCATATACAAGTGAGGAAGGCACAATCTATCCTCTGTAGGCTGGAATAAATGATAGAAGACACCGCTGTGAACTAGGCTCCCTAATGTCAATGGGGATGATAGAATTCCATACTAGCGCAGTCCAAATTATGACACTTAGTAGTCAGAGGGAAGGTAGCGATAATTATGGTAATTAATAGCAATACCAGAATGGAAACCAGGGCCCCTGACCCACTGGAATCTTCATTGTGGCTAAGAGACCATAGTATTTACAGGAGTGTAACAGAGGTGAAGCCAATGAGAGTACTGCTTGACTTGTATAAAAAAACATTTCAAGATGGAAAGCAGAAGGCTGATGTCAGTTAATGCAATGTAAAATCACAAACTCAGTTTCCAGACTTGAGCCAGTTCACAAACACAGAGTTTACCAATTGAAAGAGAGGTCAGACACTCTTAAGGAGAATGCCTGCATCTCCACAGTGGTATACAAAATATTCCCCCAATCCCTACATTCATTTACTCAGGTAACACGGGGGATATAGGAATATTCACATCTTTTGAGGGCTATTGAATACAGGGTCTGAGACAGCAGAGATCCAAAAATGTTAATCCTCTCTCTAATTAGAGAAAGCAGAATAGAGAATATGTGACAAATGGAGTACATATAAGTCTATCCCTGAACCAAGTATATATGTCTATCCCAGAGGGGTCTGCAGACCCCTCTGTGTTTACTTCTCTAGTCCCTAAATGGGATAAATATGTTTAGGAGCTAAGAAAATCCTCAACTTACTTCCCAAACTGTGGAATAAGAGCCTTTATAATAGAAAAAAAGCCAAACTGAAACCACTGAAACTGCATTACCCAAGATACTAAATTGTAAGCAATATCATAACCCAGCTGGAATTTCTGAGAATATTGCAATCCTTGAAGAGTTAAAGGATGTAGGGATGATAGTCTCTAACATATTCTTGTTTAATTCACTAGTATGGCCCTACCAATAACAGATGGATATGGCAGATGGTGATAGACTACAGAAAACTTAACAAATGGTATCCCCAATCATAGATGCTGTGCTAAAGATAACATCTTTACTAGTGTAGATAAAGACAGCCTTTGGTTTATGGTAGCTATTGATTTCCTCGATGTGTTCTTTTCAATACCTATCAGGAGAGGGAATCAAAATGTTTGCATACATCTGAGGCAGATGGAAATACCTTTTTACTATCTACAGTAGGCTACGGGTCATTATACAGTCCCTTTATATTGATGACATGTTAAAATTAGATCTATTGAGCACGAAATGCCATGTATTCTATACAGTCTACTAAGACCCATGTATGGGAAATAATTCCCAAGATATTCAGGAATATTGGTGAGGATTTTAGAGATCAGTGACAGCCATGTGAGTGTACCATTAAGATCTCCTTTAAGATAACTGGTTGCAGGGAGCATGATCAACTAACAGCCCCAGCCACCACCACTTGGATCAACCAACGCATTTGTGCCAAAGCCCTTTTCTCCATGTTGTTCCTAGTCAAGAAATGAGCACTCTGGAGGTACAAATACTAGCTCATTCCTATGGGATATGGGCTGATTATTTGCCTTATTCTATTTGTGTTCCTATGGAGGCTAAGTAATTTACAAAGAAAAGAGGTTTATTTAGCTCATGGTTCTACAGGTTGTATAAGAAGCACAGTGCCAGTATTTGCATTTGTTGAGAGCCTTAGGCTACTTCCATCAAGGCAGAAAGGAAAGGCGAGCCAGTCTGTGCAGAAATCACATGGTGAGAGAAAAAGGAAGTGAGGGAAGAAGAGATGTCTGGCTCTTTTTAACAACCAGCTCTATTAGGAAGTAATAACTTGAGAACTCGCTACCACAAGGATGGCACAAAGTCATTCATGAGGGATCTGCCCCCATGAACCAAACACCTTTTATTAGGCCCCACCTCTAACACTGGAGATCAAATTTCAACACAAGGTTTGAAGGGGTCAAATATCCAAATCATAGCACTGCTCTCGTAAGTAGATTTGAGTCATAACTTCTATACACCTGGTCAAAATTTCTTAAAACTATGCTGCAATCTAATAGTCTTCCTGATCAATACTCCTTTATTTTTCTTCTCTTATCACAGGTGTCAGATTTGCATTGTAGTAGGATTAGACCCATCCTGTCTTCTCCTGCTTATTCCCTTTTATCCTTCACTGGTATTTTACCCAATAAATTTCTTGCACATCTAACTCCACCCTGAGTGTCTGCCTCTTAGAGGGCCCGGGTTAACACAGGATACAAAGGTCTGGGGCATACTAGGACATTCTCTCCGATATAAAGGACAATTTCTTATAACTTAAACTTCCTAACTCTAAGAAAAAAGCACACATTTTATAAGGTTCTTTGGCTTTTGACAGAGTACTGACCACACATAGGAATGCTCTTCCAACTCATGTCAAATGAAATTGAAGACTGCCAGTTTTAAGTTGTGCCCCAAGCAAGCAACGGATGGCCATGCACCAGAGTTATTTATCATAGGATGTGTAGTGTTATGTACAGCAAGTATTAAGTTTAAGTAACAGCAATGTACTATATATTGACAACAAGACAAATTCCTGTCTACAGAACTCATGAGTATAATAAAGTCGACTTTTTTTAAATGCTACGAATCTTAGAGAGGTTTCTTTTTTTTTAATACTCAATATTTTTTATTATGATATTGTGGGGTACAGGAAAGTGTTAGGTATACAAATATGCTTTGTTCAGGCACCCTTGTTGATAAGAGGTGTCTCCCCATCCCCAGACAGATATTTACTACTGTTATTCCCATCTCTCTTCCCCTCCCCCCCAATAGTTTCCCACCACTGTCAGTCATTTTCTTATAGTATTTACATTGGATGTTCAAGGTCCACTGTATGAGTGAGAACATGTGATACTCAGATCTTTGTTTCTGTGAGAGGTCACTCAGTATTATAGACTCTAGCTCCATCCAGGTTGCTGCAAAATTCATGATTTTGTTCTATTTTATGGCTGTGTAGTATTCCATCATGTATATGTACCACATTTTTTAGATCCAGTCCTCTTTTGATGGACAGGATGGTTGCTTCCAGGTTCTTGCTATTGTGAACAATGCTGAGATAAACATACGTGTGCAGGTATCTTTTTATAGAGTGATTTGAGTTCCTCAGGGTATATTCCCAGTAGGGGGACTGTGGGGTCATATGGGAGGTCAATATTTAGAGTTTTGAGGAATTGCCATACTGTTTTCCACAGAGGTTGCATTAGTTTGCACTCCCACCAACAGTGTAGAAGTGTTCCCTTTTCGCCACACCCTCTCCAGCAACTGTTATTTTTTTAGTTATTGATAATTGCCATTCTGACTGGAGTTAGGTTGTATCTCAGTGTGGTTTTCATTTGCATCTCCCTGATGATTAGTGAGGTTAAACATTTCTTCATGTGTCTATTGGCTGCTCAGCTGTCTTCCTTTGAGAAGTGTCTGTTCATATCTTTTGCCCATTTTATAATAGGGTTGTTTGTTTTTTTCTTTTCAGCATATTTGAGTTCTTTGTAGAGCCAAGATTTAAGCTTTTGTCAGACCTGGAGTTGGCAAATACTTTTTCCCAGTCTGTAGGCTGTCTCCCTGCTCTGTTGATGGTTTCTTTGGCTTTGCAGAAGCTTGTCAGTTTAATGAGGTCCCACTTGTCTATCTTCTGTCTTATGGCCTGTGGGTTTCAGGTTTTGTTCAGGAATTGGATGCCAGTTCCAATTTCCATGAGGGTATGTCCTTCATTTTCTAAGGTTCTTATGGTTTGAGGTTTTACATTTAGGACTCTAATCCATTTAGAGTTAATTTCTATGTATGGGGATAGATAGGGGTCCTGTTTCAATCTTCTGCATGTGGTCAGCCAGTTTTCTCAGCACCATTTACTGAATAGATTCTCCTCTCCTCAGTGGTAGGTGGTGGAGGCTTTGTCAAAGATGAGTTGGTTGAGAAATTGAGGTTCTGCTTCTGGAATCTCAATTCTATTCCATTGGTCTATATGCCTGTTCCTGTACCAAACCAAGCTGTTTTGATTATTGTAGCTTTAAAGTTTGAAGTCTGGTAATGTCATACCACCTGCTTTTTTTTTTTTTTTTTTTTTTTTTT
>NW_007246638.1:297493-299415 GCF_000164805.1 Carlito syrichta | reverse complement strand
TTGTTTATTATTGGTGTAAAGAAATGTGATTGTCTTTTGCACATTTATTTTATATCCAGAGACTTTGCCAAGGTCCTTTATCAGTGTAAGGAGGTTTTTGACAGATTCTTTTCAAGGTACACAATCATATCATCTGCAAAGAGAGATAACTTGACTTCCTTTTTTCCTATTTGGATACCCCTGATTGCCTTCTCTTCTCTGATTGCTGTAGCCAGGACTTCCAATACTATATTGAACAGGTGGGATGAGAGTGGGCATCCTTGTCTTGTTAGTTTTCAGGGCAAATGGTTCCAATTTTTGTCCATTTAGGAGTATTCTGGCTGTGGTTTTCTCATAGGTGGCTTTTACTATTTTGAGGTATGTTCCTCATATGCCTAGATATTTGAGGGTTTTTATCAAGAAGGGGTGCTGGATTTTATCAAAAGCTTTTTCTGCATCTAATGATATAATCATGTGGTTTTTGTTTTAACATATGTTGATGTATTTAATTACATGTATGGTTTTATGAATGTTGAGCCTGTCTTGCATCCCAGGGACGAAGCCTACTTGGTCATGATGGATGATTTTTGAGATGTGTTGTTGAATCCGGTTCACTAGGATCTTGTTGAGAATTTTAGCATCTATATTCATCCAAGATATTGGCCTGTAGTTCTCTTTCTTTGTTGGGTCTTTACCTGGCTTGGGTATCAATGTGATGTTGGCATTGTAAAACGATTTGGGGAGAGTTCCATCTTTCTCAATCACCTGGAATACCTTCAGTAGGATTGGTATAACCTACTCCTTAAATGTCATGTAGAATTCTGCTGAAAAGCCATCCACTCCAGGACTTTTTTTGTAGGTAGTTTTCTTATTACGTAGTCAATTTCCTTGATTGATATTGGTCTATTTAGGGTCTAAATTTCTTCTTGTTTCAACCTAGGCAGGTTGTGTGATAACAGAAAGTCCTCTGTTTCTGAAAGGTTTTCAAGTTTGTTTCTATACAAGTGTACATAATAGTTTCTAATGGTCTTTTGTATTTCTTCAGGATCAGCTCTGACTTCATCTTTTGTGTTTCTGATTGTGTTTATTTGGGCTTTTTCTCTCTTTTCCTTGGTCAGTCTAGCTAGGGGACCATTGATCTTGTTTATCCTTTCAAAGAACCAGCTTTTTGTTGATTTTCTGTATTATCTTTTTGTCTTCTATGTCCTGGATTTGGTCTTTTATTTTGGATTCTTCTGCTGAAATTAGGGTTTTTGTGGTCTTGTTTTTCCAGCTTCCTTAGGTGGCTTGTTAGGCTGTTAATTTGTGACCCTTCCATTTCCTTCATGTGCATTTGTAGGGATATAAATTCCCCTCTTACTACTGCTTTCATGGCACCCTAGAGATTTTGGTAAGATGTTTCTTCATTTTCATTTGTTTCCAGGTATCTTTTAATCTCTGTTTTGATTTTGACATTGACCCAGGAGTTGTTTAGCACCATGCTGTTTAGTTTCCATGTCTTTGTGTGTTTTGTTGTTGTTAAGTTTATTTTTATTCCACTGTGAACTTGTTGTTGTTAAGTTTATTTTTATTCCACTGTGGTCCGAGAAGGTGCATGGTAAAATTTCAGTCCTTTTAAATTTGCTTATGCTTGATTTATGACCAAATATGTGGTCGATCTTAGAGTACATTCCATGCGGTGATGAGTAGAATGTGTATTCTTTATTATTTGGATGGAGGGTTCTATAGGTATCAATTAAGTTCATTTGATCAAGAGTCACATTGAGGTTTCAGATCTCATTGCTGATTTTTTTCTTTTTTTTTTTGAGTTGGAGTCTCACTCTGTCACCCAGACTGGAGTGCAGTGGCCGCTTCCGGCCACCACAGCCTCACCTGCTGGGCTCCGGTGATCCTTCCACCTCAGCCTTCCGAGTAGCCGGAATTACAGGCATGCGCTACCCACG
>NW_007246638.1:266217-297450 GCF_000164805.1 Carlito syrichta | reverse complement strand
TGTAGAGATGAGGTCTCGCTGCCCAGGTGGGTCTTGAACCCATGGGCTCAGGCAACCCACTCACCTCAGCTTCCCAAAGGCATGGGATTACAAGCTGAGCCACTGAGCCCAGCCTCGTTGCTGATTTTTTGTGCTGATGATCTGTCCAAGGTTGTGAGTGGGGTATTGAAGTCCCCAGTTATGATGGTATAGAAGTCATTATCTTTTTTTAGTTTACCTAGGAGTTGCTTTATGAAAGTTGGTGCTTCTATGTTCGGTGCATATATGTTTAGGATGGATATTTCTTATTTATGGATTGAACCTTTTATCATTATGTAGTGGCCTTCTGTATCTTTTTTAATTTTTGAAAGTTTAAAGGGTATTTTATCTCTGATTAAGATCATGACTCCTCCTTTCTTTTGTGTTCCATTCACCTGAAAATTTGTTTCCCATCCTCTTACTTTGAGTCTGTGAGTGTCCTTTCTAGTGAGGTGAGTCTCTTGAAGGCAATAGATTGTTGCCTGGTGATATTTTATCCATTTTGCCATTCTATGTCTTTTCAGTGGTGCATTTAGTCCATTCATATTCAAACTAATTATTGAAATGTGAAAGTTGATCCCTATCATAATGTTTTTACAGAGTTGTTGTTGTTCTTCCTGTTTGTGTGTTGTCTTTCTTTTGGTTTTAGAGTTGGATCATGTATGTTTTTAATCTTTTACCTGTACTCTTATGAAGAACGTTGTTGTTCTTTTTTCCTTTTCTTCTGTGTTCAATACTTTCTTAAGTGTTTCTTGTAGAGGTGGTCTGGTGGCAGCATAGTCTCTTAGGGATTAGATATCTGGGAAAGATTTCAATTCTCCCTCACTGATGAAGCTTAGCTTGGCTGGGTAGGTTATTCTTGGTTGCAATTGTTTATCTTTTAGAACATTGAAGATAGGGCTCCAAGCTCTCCTAGCCTGGAGGGTTTCTGTAGATAAATCTGCTGCTTTTCTAACTGGTCTTCCCTGGTAGGTAATCTGAACTTTTTCTCTTACTGCCTTTAGGATGTTTTCTTTTATACCTACTTTGTTTAGGCAAATTATTATGTGTCTGGTAGTTGGTCTTCTCATTTGTTGTCTTGCAGTTCTCCGAATCTCTTGTGTTTGAAATTTTGCATCACTGATGAGATGAGGGAAGTTTCTTGAATGATTTCATGAAATGTTTGTTCCAGTGTGGCCTCTGTTTCTCTCTCTGCCTCAGGAAGGCCAATTCCTCTTAGGTTTGGTCTCTTGAAGTGATTATTCATCTCTTGAAGGTTTTTTTTTGTCTCTTTGAGCTTCTTTTCTATGTTTTTGAGTTTGGGTTAGTTCTGTGTTTTGGTCTTTGAGCTCTGAGATTCTTTATTTTGCTTGGCTAATTCTGCTTTCCATGCTTATTAGTTTGTTATTTATTTCCATCACAGCATTCTTTACTGCTGTTATTTCTGTCATCAGCTCCTTCCTATTTTCCTCTTGTCTCTCCTCAATTTTTTTAATTCTCTCTATTAAAGTCTTAATGTCTGGGTTGGTTGCATGTGACCAGTCATTCTGGGGGCTCTTCATAGTTTGTGTTCTGGAGTCTGTTTTCTCATTTTCTGATCTCCCAGGGGTCTGTGTGAGACCTATATTCTTCTCTTGGTTTTTCTTCATTTGTACGGTTTTTTTCCCTCCCTACTTTTTCCTTCCTTCCACGTCACCGTCTTCTTTAACTCTGTTATTCAGGGGTAGAGGGTTGCTTTTACTTCTGTTTATTCAATCTCCTATTCTTCTTTTTGTATGCCATCTTACTTTGTTCAATTCTGGAGTTGCACTGTAGGTTTGGGGTGGTCCTTTTTGCAGTTTTGAGATTTACTTAAGGGGGGAGCTGTGATTTAAAATCTATGTGCAGATCTGCAGGTCCTTGTATCTGCCAACAGGTGTATGGATAATCTGAAACCCACTTCCCACTGCCTTGGAATCTGTCCATGCAGTGGGGCTGTACGTTTACTCCCTGAAATAAAATTAGGTTAGCAGAGGGAAGAGAATGGAGCAGACAGTGGGGGGAATAGGGGGGTGGAGAGAGAGAGGAGTAAGGGGGGAAACAGACGAGTGTACCAACAAATGGAAGAGAGACCTACACTGAAACAGTTGAAAACAATAGACCATGGTTACAGACTAACCAACTCCCATAAAAAAAACCTAAAACATACAATGATGCTAACCAACCACCTTATTGGTGTGCTGTTCCTCTACATAAAGATATTGTTTAGAGAGAGGAGAAAAGAGAAGAAAATGAAGAGAAAAACAAAGGAACAAAACAGTAAGAACAGAATCAAGTCATTAAACTAACAGAACCAATCCAGCTTACTCTGAGACTTTTCGTTTAAGTCCAGTGTCCTTTCAGCTCTGATTCTAACTGTCTTCTCAAGCTGGTAAGTTTGTTCACAGTTAGGGTCAGTTGCCCCTGGCCTGCTGTGAAGGACAGTTCAGATCGCCACTCAGTTCACCACTCAAATCTGCCCTGTGTCTGTTTTTCAAGTTTTTTCCCATTTCAGTGTTGTTACCTGAGTCACCAGCAGGTGGTGCTATCTCACCGCCCCAGAAGAGGTGGAGCCGGACAGGAGCCGGAGATGGGAGCCTGCCTCAGGGCACACAGGAGGAGACCCACGGCTGGCAGGGCTCAGGGTGACAGCAGAGGTGGCAGTGATCCCAGCAGATCTTGCCTCAGGGGCTTCAAGGACTGAAGTTGTGGATCGCCTCAGGCACGGGTGGCATGATGCACTATGGTCGCCACGGAGGCCACGGCAGCACTGGCGGCTGCTGTGTCTGTGGCTGCAGTGGTTGTCCAGACTGCCACGATGCCCCAGTGGTGGTGACAGCTGACCTCCATGTGAAGAGCAGGCTGCTGACGTTGGGATCCGCAGCCCCTGGGGGAGAGAGCCAGGGACCCTCTGCGTTCTCCTTTGAGGAGGTTCTCATAGACCAGGCTGCTGCCCCGTTGCCATCTTGAGAGGTTTGTTTCAAGTAATCAATAATCACAGTCTATCCCTAGGAACAACCTTCAACTAATCAGAGATAAGAGTTGGTCAACTAATAGCTCAGCTTCCTTACCCTTTACATTTTGATCTGTGTTCTATCCTATAGAATTGATGTTGTTGCAGGGGTTTACAAGAAGGATTGAGTCACACTTGTTCATAGTGGCAACTGATTCATAAAAACATCCTTTATTTGCGTTCTTCTGTTTCTTGACTTACATTCCCAATCTCTGACTCTGCTATCTCAGATTCATCTCTCAAATAAACTACTTACACTCAAATTCTCATCTCAATATTTTCTTTTACAGAAACCCACACTAAAAGTGTTTTCTGGTTAGTTTCTAAATGAACCATAACTGTTCCTTATGCCATTTATTGAAAATCCATGATCTCCTCTCTGACCAGCAATATTGTTTGCTACAGATCAAGCTACTACTTATAACTAAATATCTTTCTGGGATATCTATTTTATTCTTTTTATTTATCCCTGTGCTAATATTAACCTTCTCTATCTATGAGGGCCAATCCAATCCTCTCATCTCCCTTTTCTTATTCAAGAGAATGAGTGAATATTCATATTTGCATATACATTTTACAATAAGTTTGTCAAGTTATATAAAAGTACATATTAGGGTTCCTATTGGGTTGCATTTAATCTATAGATCAATTTGGAAATAATTGAGACCTTTATGCTATTGGATGTATTAGTTATCAATAATAGCTGTGTAACAAATTACCCAAAATTATAGTAGCTTCAAATAGCAGCAAACATTTATTGTAACACATAATTTCTGTAGGTCAGGAATTTGGAAGTAACTTCGCAGAGTAGTTCTGGCTCAAGGCCATTCATGAGTTTTCAGTAAAAGATTTTAACCAGGGCTTCAGTTATCTGAAGTTTGACTGAGGCTTAAGGATCTGCTTCTCAGAGGGCTCACTCACATGGATGTTGGCCAGAGGTCCCAGTTCTTCAGCATGTGGGCCCTTCCACAGGGTAGCCTTAGTGTCTTCATGACATGGCAGCTGGTTTCCCTCACATGAAAATGATCAAGAGAAAAGGTGAGTGTAGAAGAAACTCTGACATCTTTTATAACCTAGTCATATACTGTCATTTCTACCATATTCTATTTATTAAAAAGAAGTCATTAAGTTCAGTCCACACTCAAGGTGGGAGGCAGAAAGTTTGTTTTCATCTTTTGAAGGAAGAAATATCAAAAAAATTTTGGACGTATTTTGAAACTGCCACATGGTGTTTTGCCAGTCTATGTACATAATATATTTCATATTTAGGTTTTCTAAAATGTGACTAAAGATTTATAATTTCTGGCTAGGTTCGGTGGTTCAGCCTGTAATCTCAGCACTGTGGGAGGCCAAGGTGAGTGGATTGCCTGAGCCTGCAGGTCCAAGATCAGCCTGGGCAACTCAGCAAGACCTCATCTCTACAATAAATAAAAAATTAGCCGGGTGTGGTAGCACACACCTGTAGTTCCGGTTACTTGGAAGGCTGAGTCAGAGGGATCACTGGAGCCCAGCAGGACAACGCTGGGGTCGCTGTGAGTGTGCCACTGCACTCCAGCCCAGGTGACAAAGTGAGATTCCAACTAAAAAAAAAGATTTATAATTTCTTCTTTTTTTTTTGAGTTGGAGTCTCACTCTGTCGCTCAGACTGGAGTACAGTGGCCACTCCCGGCCACCGCAGTCTCAACCTGCTGGACTCCGGTGATCCTTCAGCCTCAGTCTTCCAAGTAGCTGGAATTACAGGTGCGCACTACCACACCCAGCTAATTTTTGATTTATTGTAGAGATGAGGTCTCACCAAGTTGCCCAGGTGGGTCTCGAGCCCGCGGGCTCAGGCAATCCATTCACCTTGGCCTCCCAAAGTGTGGGATTACGTGCTGAGCCACTGAGTCCAGCCTATAATTTCCTAATAAAGTTTTAGAACTTTTGTGGATTTACTGTAAGCTGTAATAGATTAGTTGGTGCTTTTTGCAAATGATATATTTTAAATATTGTGATTTTCTATTTCTGTTTTTGGCATAGAAATGCAATTTATTTTGTATAACAAACATTTTAAGATAATCTTGCATGTTCTTCCATTGGCAGATTATTCTGAATTTTCTAAATACAAAATCATGTTATTTGTGCATTAATGAAAGTCTCAGCAGGAAGTAGATGGCACCCTAGAACTTGGTAATTGAAGAGGACTTTTAAAAATGGTTGCTTTTTACAAAGTGGGCAGCATTTATGGAAAGCAAAAATTCATGATACAAAAAACAGAGTTAGTAACCTAGGGAGTGAATACCATCCCCAAACCTGAAGGGGCAAAGCTGAGGAATGGATTTCAAGTAATAACTGTATGGGAAGGTTACAGGATTCACGGCTTTCATTAGAGGGACACAAGGGAACATCAGTGAAACACATAACTCAACTTTGTGTCTCTTAACCCTACACTCCTGTACTGATATGTCCTATTGGCTAAATTCAAATAAATGCCAAAAAATAAACACATTGATGCAATTCACACAGACCAGTCTCCTGGAGCACAGAGCAGAAGGGAATAGATAGACTGAATATCCAAAGAGGTTTCGAAATGGAAGGTAACCAGTATAATCTGTGAAAAATGACAGTTTTATGACTTCCCTTATCCTTATTCCTTCAGATGCAATTTGTTAGTTTATATATCTATGATTTTTTCATCTTTATTGAGGAATAATTGACTAATACAATTTTATATATTTAAGGTATACAACAGGATAATTTGATATAAATATACTTGTAAAATGATTACCACCATCAAACTAATTAACATGAACATATCCCTCACCACATTTCATTATGATTATGTATAGAATGGGAGGTAAGGACATTTAAGATCTACTCTCTTAGCAAATTTTAAATATAAAATACAGTATTATTAACTATAGTCACCATGCTGTACATTAGATCAAAAGAACCTATTCATCTTATAATTGTGAGTTTCTATTCTTTGATCAACATCTCTTCTATTTCCCTCACCCCTACCACCTGGCACTCACTATGCCACTCTGCTTCTATGACTTTGAAATTTTTTAGATCCCACATACAAACGAAATCATACACTATTTGTCTTTCTGTGCCTGGTTTATTTCACTTAGCATAATGTCTTCCAGGATCATCCACATTGTTGCAAATGGCAAAATTTCCTTCTTTGGGGGGCTGAATAATATGCCTCTGTGTGTGTGTGTATATGTGTGTGTGTGTGTATGTGTGTGTGTGTGTGTGTGTCACTTTATCTTTATCCATCTATCCATCAATAGATACAGGTTATTTTCATATCCTGGCTATTGTAAATAATGTTGAAATGAACATGGGGGTACAGATATATCTTTGAGATACTGATTCCATTTCCTGTGGATAAATATCTAGAAGTGGGGTTGTTATGTTGTATGGTAGCTGTATTTTTATTTTTTTAAGAATCTCCATATTGCTTTCCATAGTGACTGTACCAATTTACATTCTCATCAACAGTGTACTACACAGGGGTTTACTTTTTTCCACACCCTTGCCAACACTTGTTATCGCTTGCCTTTTTTATTACATGTGCCAAATGATGTCTCATTGTGGTTTTGATATTTATTTTCCTAATGATTAGTGATGTTAAGTACCTTCTCATATACCTGTTAGCCATTTGTATGTCTTTGCAAGAATGTCTATTCAGATTTTTTGCCCATTATTTAATTAAATTTTGAGGTTTTTTGATTAAGTTGTATGAGATGCCCAAGCTTTTATGAAACATATATGTGTACTGAAAAACTTCCCAAATGTAATGTATTTAAATCAACTGCATCCGGCATCATGTACCATTAGGTATTCAAAAAGAACTGCAGGCTCCTAGAAATCATAGAAGTATTTCTATGGAAGTTAACTCATAAAGTTAAAAACTGGTCAGTTTAATATTTAAACTTGGAAAGAGACTAATTCAATTCAGCACACAATGTTCTATCCCCTAAAAGATTGAATGATCATAAGTGGCAGTCATTTGATAGTGTGAAAATTAAATCATGCCACTAACAATTGAGTTTTCATTTGTAAGAGATTTTCAGACTACATAAAAATTATAAAATAGTTTTCTGTAAAATTTTAGCCCACACAAGAACATCACAGGAGGATTTGGGATATATAGTTCTCATTCCAGTCCTATTAGGTAGTAAAATAGTTAATCTCACTCCAGAATACCTAAAAGATTAAGACTAATCTTAGTGAAAGTGTCACGTGATGGTTTACCAGGATTAAAATGATTTGTGTACGCCTTTATCAATTATTTGGTAAGACTTTGAGGAACATATTCATCAAATTTGTGAATGTTCTTAAACTAAAAATTACTCAAGTTTTAAGAGACTTAAATGCACTTGAAATTAATCTTTTAAAAATTGGGGAAAATATTTTTTTAAAAAGCTGAAGTCTAATAGTTGCAAATAAAATACTGTCCACTGGGATCTAATACATATATACATGGTACCTGTATTTTTATTTTTTTAAGAATCTCCATATTGTATATATGTATTTATAGCACAACACATGGGGAATATTATGATGCACAAGAATCGAAGGAAATTTCCAGGGACTCAACTTCTTTCTCTTCTGTGATGCATGGTCTGGATACATGTGAAGATACACAGGTTGTTACAGAAGTATTCCTATATTGATTAACCTTTTTTTTTACTTTATTGTATTATAAAGATGTGCGATCAGGCCGGGCTCGGTGGCTCAGCCTGTAATCCCAGCGCTTTGGGAGGCCGAGGTGAGTGGATTGCCTGAGCCCGCGGGTTCAAGACCCGTCTGAGCAACTTGGTGAGACCTCATCTCTACAATACATAAAAAATGAGCCGGGCCTGGTAGCATGCACCTGTAGTTCCAGCTACTTGGAAGGTTGAGGCAGAAGGATTGCTGGAGCCCAGCAGGTCGAGACTGCAGTGGCCAGGAGTAGCCACTGCACTCCAGTCTGGGCGACAGAGTGAGACTCCAACTCAAAAAAAAAAAAAAGATGTGGGAACTATGTCAAGATTAGGTACATAAGTAATGTATGTGCAGGTGAAGTTTCGGTCTCCAACTGGTTCTCGCTTCCCCTGGTTTAGGCTCAGGTACCCTTTATGTTGCTACATGCCCATCCCCCTTCCCTGGCAGGTCCTGCAACTGTCAATTCCTCCCTTGTTTCTTGTGATTAATGTTCAGGTACTTATGAGTGAGAACATGTGGTATTCAGTTCTTTATTTCTTTGATAGATCGCTACAAATGATTGTCTTCAGTTTCATTCAATTTGGTGAGAAGTCCATGATTTTGTCCTTCTTTATGGCTGCATATAAAGCATATAGAGAATTAGGAGTAAGAAAAAAAGATATTGTTGATTAGAGGAAAGACAACTAGAAAGATCACCAGTAAAGTTTATAGGTACTGTCCGATGGAAATAAGCAGAGTTTTTCAAAAGTACTGTAGGAAGTCAATTCAGAGAAGCGGACAGACTTATGGAGTTTAGAGTGCATCTGCCTTAATTCAAATCACACTTCTACATGTGCTGCTGCCTGACCTCAGAAAGATTACTTAATTTCTTGAAGCTTCAGTTTCTTTATTTGTAAAATAGTGACAACAAACTTACCTACATCATAGCACTATTATAAGTGAATAAATGAGAAAATAATTGTAAAGAGCTTAGGCCATTATCCGGCATCTAGAAAGAGCAATGCTAGAGGAAATCCTTCTAGAATAGGAAGGCTATGAAGCTGGACTGAGACCAGAGGCAGAGAGACAGACAGGTGAGGAATCCTAATTCCATTGGATTAGAGACAGGAAACCATAAATCTGTGTTGCTGAGGAACATTCTAAGTATACTCCTATGATGCATATTATACCTAACAAGAAGATTAAGGGAACTCAATAAAGAAAATATGGCCAATTCATAGAAGGTACAAATATATCTTTACATATCCTTAAAATAAATACTTTGATAAATGGCTCAGGGTGAGGGGCAGAGATAAATACTTCACCATTTCCCCCATACCTTTACAAAGGGCATGCCCAAAAACCACAGATGGTGGATGACTGCTTACCTGCCACCAAGAGGATGGGACTGGCAGGTTCACTTATCTATCAAGCTACTGTTTCACTGGATGGGCTGTGCTTATTTGGAGAATTGCTCAAGATAATAGAGAGAATAATTGAGGTCCACCAAGAACATTATTTTTTTCCACTGTTATCTTAAATATGATTGCCTGTACCACTTAATAATACTGCTTAAGCTTATAAATAATATTTGTGTGATAAAATTCAAAATTATTTACATTTTTCAGGATACTCTTATGTTTTGGTCTAACCCTGATCATATAATAAGTTTTTCTGGGACTGGTTGCACCTGTTTGTATTACCTAGGTCTCGTGTTACTTCCAGGTTTGTTCATCCTTTATGAACTGAAGAACATTCTGGAAGAGGAAAAGTATAAATGGAAGCACATAGAAAACAAACCAGAATATTTAAAAATTGCCTCCCTTAGAAGAAATTTAGTTTAAAAAAAAAAGAGAAGAAATAATTCAAATCTTTAGAAACACTGTTTATATGCAGCATGTTCAGGCTCTTTACAGTATTTTCCTATTGATGAAATCCTATTGTATTCTTGTTCCCTGAAAAATCAAGATTCAGAGTCTGAAAGGGTGACTTGATGGTTTGGTTTTTGTTTGTTTGTTTGTTTGTTTGTTTGTTAGCTTCAGTGCTCTAAGTCAGAGAACAGTGTCTGACTAGAGAAAAGGTAGTGGTCCTCCAGCCACCATTCGGAATCCAGGAATAGGATGATACTCACCAGCGGCTTCACCAAGATAACATGATGAGGGGGCTAGAGGGTGATTCTTGGGGCTGCTTGGGAACAGAGGTTCAAAGATCCTTTGCATATGGGCTTCATTTATTCTACCTAGTATTCATCACTCTCCTGTTTTGGGCACTTTTTGATTAGTGGGTGTACAATCTAGGTCTGTGCTTATCATTAATCGCTCAGTAAAGCAAAGACTTAGTTGATTATCAAAACAAAGCTAAAAACTAATTTCCCTATGGCTACTCATTAAACCTTTTTAATAGTGTTACCTCAAAGTAGTATGTCTACCAATATTAGAACATTGAAAATCCACATAAAACTCTTAAATTTCAGTTTCTTTGTTCATAAAATTGAAATGTCAGATTACAAAAGAGATTTTTAAACTCCATTTTGCAAAGTGCCAATGTTCCTTTTTATGTGCTTTAATTATCAGAGCACATGGAGAATCTTCCAGAATAGTTCACCCGAAGTAGCTCTGCTTGTAACTATTTCATATGTTAGGATTAAGATTGCATTTAATATTATGGCCCCACTGCTTAAAAATAAATTTGAAAACATTAGACTAGAATATCCCTAAGCTTCCCTCCAGTTTTGGTATCCTTCAATTCTATTAATTAATTGGGGACTGTTTAACCAGAGAAAGAAGGCTAAGATGATTCATGTATTCAATAGTGTGAACCATTTATGAAAGAAAAGCTTATTGGCCTTTTCAAGTCCACAGGGAGCCAACCTGAAAGAAATAGGCTTAAATTAAAAGAGGTATGTTGCCATTTGAATTTAAGGCAAAGATTTAACCATCATGATGATTAACAAGGAAAATGGAGTAGGTAATCATCAGCCTGGAAGTATCAGGAAACTTTTTTTCAGCTGTGTAGTCAATTACCTTGAGAAGTGCATCTTGGCCACATGATGAGCAGTCTATAGCTTTTAAGACACTGATGAGGGACAGAGATGGCTCATATTTGATGCAAGGATCAATCTAAAATCTAACTGCAGAGGCAACTTACTGCAGACTAATCTTTCTTGGAGTTCATTAAGATTGTCTGGATGCAAAGAACTTGAACATGCTTTTTCCATATGTAAGACAGGTATAGGTAATGCTTCTTAGCCTTGGCTGCAAATCAAAGTCACCTAGAGAGCTTCAAAAAATGATTTTGCCTGGGCCCCACCCTAAACCACTCAAATTAGAATCTTTGCACAGGAAGTAATCGCTATGTGGGAACTAAAACCATGCAAGCATAGGTTTTCATAATCAAAGACAGTAGTTGCAGCTGAGCTTACTTTCGTGTTTTGTATAAAAGAGCAAGAAACTAGCTGGGAGACTAGTTGCAGAGAATGGTACTGAAAGTTGTGGGAAGGAGTGTCTGTGCTTGCAGGAAGAAAATGCAACAAGTGCTGATTTAGTTGATGGTTGGGGAAGGATAAGCAGCAGAAGGTGGAAAGCTATAGGAAATAATATCAAAACATAATATAGGTAAAAATCGTGGTAAAATAACAAAAGTGTATTGTGAGACTACTACAAGGGGGAGGAAGAAAGGAGGGCAAGGGTTGAAAACTACCCATTGAATACCATGCTCACCACTGGGGTGACGGGCTCAATAAAAGCCCAAACCTCACCATCATACAATATACCTGTGTAACAAATCTGCACATGCACTCCTTGAATCGAGGAAAGAAAAAGAAAAAAGAAAGCTATTTGGGGAGGACAGAAAGTAGTATTTTTTTTTTTTTTGAGTTGGAGTCTCACTCTGTCGCCCAGACTGGAGTGCAGTGGCCGCTCCCGGCCACCACAGCCTCAACCTGCTGGGCTCCAGCGATCCTTCTGCCTCAGCCTTCCAAGTAGCCGGAATTACAGGCATGCGCTACCACGCCCAGCTGATTTTTTGATTTATTGTAGAGATGAGGTCTCGCTACCCAGGTGGGTCTCGAACCCGCGGGTTCAGGCAATCCACTCACCTCAGCCTCCCAAAGGCGCGGGATTACAGGTTGAGCCACCAAGCCTGGTGAAAGTAGTATTTTTTGAGATGGAGATATTTTCAATATTATTGAATGAATAAAGCAATTATGATATCATCCTATATATAATCTCCAAAAAAATACTACGAAGTATATTTCCCAGGGATATTCTAATGATCAAAGGAAATAACATTTGAAGAAGCCATACTTATAAGTTCAAAGACCACACAAGTGTTGATTATTGAAATCATTAGCATTTACAATCTCTTCTATGAGACCTGGGGATTATGTTGACAAGTGTCCCTGTGTACGTCTTGGCCTGAGGCTCATTAAACTGAAAACAGAAGTCTGCAGGGAATGGGCACTATTTAAAAAAAAGTATATTGTGAAGAAGCTACCTTATAAGAGGGAAGTAAAGGAGGAAGAGCAAGAATTTAGAAAAGGGAGAATGCGAGAAAAGTGGAAAGCAGCTTCACCATGGAAAGAGCCAGGCATCAAATGTTAAAAGAGAAGACAGATAAAGTGGAAGAAAGATGACCTTCTGTGCAGGAGACAAAGGAACTGTCTTGAAAGTGAGTCAGTGAGTTGAGAGGCTTGTTAAAGAGGAAGGGACAGAGTAAAATATCTCCTCAGGAACCAAGAACCTGATGCCAAGAAAATAACTAAGGGATAACATCTACTGAGTCACCTGTATAAAGAGATCCTAATAATAAAAGACAGATGGTCAAGAAATGCCAGCTGCTGTTCACTCACTGAGAGGAGTAAAGTGAGTGATTTTAAAGACTTGAAGTAAAAAGATCGAGAGAGCCCTGTCCAAGCCTAAGGAGGGAGTGACATTCTCAAGCTTCTAATTTAGTTTAGAGATAAATGTGTCCTTGGCAGTTCCTCAAGGAGTTCAGGCTTCTCCTCTAAACTAGTCTTCATGAATATGGAAAAATTTGAAGCGGGACAATGATTCATTGGCTCTATTTTCTAGGAAAGATCTTACTCCAAAGCTGCTGAAACTTTTCATAAAGGGCTTTCATTATTTCTCCTGGAATTTTCTTACAAAACTGGAAGTTTGTAGGTAGCTTAATATGATACAAAGTTATGCCGAACTGGGAGGAAATGGCCACCTTAAACCTTGATTAGCCTTTTTCAAAGGAAATTTTCTGAGCCGTTCCTTTAGATACTGAGATATGAACACATTGTGGGCTGGGATTCAATTTTACTTCCTTTTCATTTGCCCTGACAGATACCTCCTGTCACCAACACGTCAGAGATCAATGACTCTTCACTAGTTACATCTGCTTCTTACCACACTAAGAATTGAGATTTTCAAGAAGCTGATTTCTTATTCTGATCTCAAGTAGACAAGTTTCAGAGAATCCTATAAATCATAGAAAATGTATATATATTAACCAAATACATGTATCTTCTCCTGGGGAAAGGGTCCATAGTTTTCAAGACTCTCAAATAACTTTTATAGTCATTGATTCAAGTTGGAATCAATAAGTATCCTTCTAGATATTATTTTATGTGAATTAATGAGGTTGAACCCCTGTTTAAAAAAAAAAACTGATTGAAAGAAATTAAGAATGAGATACATTGACTCCTCATGTACCCAAGAAAAAGACTCCTAGTTTCTGATAGACATGGTACAGGCTTCTTTATAAATTTTACATGTTGGCCCTCTTAAACTTATTCTTTCAGAGAAAAAGTTCTTGCTAACTTAACTAGTCACAAGACTTTGTCAAAAACATATTTCATTTTTCCCTAAAACTTGACCATGAAATACAGTTTGTCTTCTCTAATCAGGGCTTCTGATACTAAAGATAGGGACTGTCAGATAAAACTCTTGAGTTAAGTAAAATAAGTAAAGAATAACTGAAATGGTTGTACAAAAACTTAAAGGCACTAATTATCACTCAGAACAATATTCTTCATCCTAGTTTTTCAGTGCCACTGTTAGGTAATGTTAAGTGTAGCTTTGTTTCCTGGATTATCTTCTCAATTTAAAAGAATTTCTGTTTTCCACAGCATTTTATCCTTACTTTTCACGACTGGACACAGGGGGCTTGGGCAATAGTCTGGAAGTAGATGAGGTATAGACACTCATGAGAGTGGTCAAGGAAGCTTTAAAATAGCATGAGCAGCTGGGCTCGGTGGCTCAGCCTGTAATCCCGCGCCTTTGGGAGGCTGAGGTGAGTGGATTGCCTGAGCCAGCGGGTTCGAGATCCGCCTGGGCAGCGAGACCTCATCTCTACAATAAATCAAAAAATAAGCCAGGCATGGTAGCGCATGCCTGTAATTCTGGCTACTTGGAAGGCTGAGGTGGAAGGATCGCCGGAGCCCAGTAAGTCGAGGCTGCGGTGGCTGGGAGCGGCCATTGCACTCCAGTCTGGGTGACAGAGTGAGACTCCAACTAAAAAAAAAATAAAATAAAATAGCATGAGCAAGCCAGACACTTAGGGCAGCTCAAATATTAGGTTAGCTATTTTGACTTTTGTTTGAGTCATTACTATGGTCCAACACTACCAGTTTTCTTGAAGGCTTGAGATCCCCAAAATAAGCTAAGTGGAAAAGCCCTGCTGTGGGTATGGAGAAAAGAGATTCTTCTACCCCTTACTCTAAGAATACTCTCCATTAACTAATTTGTGCAGATTTACCCTGAGTTCAGTGGATGTATGTCAGTAGCCATGTGGAAGGCACTCCGGGTAGGTCAGATCAAAAGTGGCTATAGCATTAGTTCTAGTTCATACTTATTACCTTGATGAAAACTAGATACTAAATGTAATCAAACAGTATCTCTGCGGTGCTTTCCTTTTCATCTTGGTCACATATGGTATGATAAAACTGTCTTTTTATTCTTCATATTCTTAGAAAAACCCATGCTTGGTCATTATGAATTAGGAGCTTTCCCTCATATCTCCAAGGGATTGGTTTCAGGACTCCCTGAGGATACCAAAATCTCAGGATGCCCAAGTCCCTTACATAAAGTGGAATAGTATTTGCATATAACCTACACATATCCTCCCATATACTTTAATCATCTCTAGACTACTTCAAATGCCTACCACAATGTAAATTGTATTGATACTATATTTTTTGCTTGTACTATTTTTTTAATGTTTTATTGTTTTTTCTTATTTTCTTCTGAATATTTTCCATCCACAGTTGGTTGAATCCACAGATGCAGAATCTGTAGATACCAAGGGCTAATTGTATGCTGGATAATGCATAGACTTACTCTTACCCTGCTGACTCTGTTCCTAATTTAATAATGTAAAGTCACCTCATTTACTTTTGGTCTACCTGAGTTTGCCAACTTCTAACTTTCCCAAAGAAAGGAATACAGAAGAGGCCACATTTTCACATGTTTTGAATTCTAAATTGCAATTTAGATGTGATTTTTAGTATCTTCCTGATTTGGGGGTAAGAATCAAGGCTTACTCTAAACCTGACAGTGTCTCATAGGAAAATTATTCTTTCTTTCTCTCCCCAATCCTAATTTTCAACCTGTAATTCTTTATATCAATCTCTCTTAGTTCTCAACACTTCTTAGGATTCCTCTTTCAAGATAAGGAAACCCTAGCCCCAGCCTCTTCTTGAGTGTGAAGAACTATGCTTCAGAACACAGTCAATGGAGTTGACATCTTTGGCTTCTGCTTCTACTGCTGTGAGGAAAGTTTCAGACAGATCCTACTAGGTATCTCAACTCCATTTCTGTATAGCAACTATAGCTTCAGTAATTAATATCTAAATTTTTTATAGGCAAATATGTCACCACTGTTAATTTTGGCAACCATACAATCTAGGCTTGATATATATCTTACAAATGATTTTGATTCTGTTTCTTGCCAAATAACTTTTATGATAAAAAGTTCAAGCCTGATTTTTTCTACAAAGGTCATGTACTCACTGATATATCTTTACCTGAACCTTCTGAAATGAGTAGCATGACTCAACTGGTCTCTGACACTACTCTTCCATAGCAGTATGAAGATAGTCTTACCCTGCCAAAGGTGAGGGTAAGGTAGAGAAAGAGAAAAGTAAGTTATCACAACAATAAGCACCAGATCAGTGATTAAATCCCCCCGGACTTGCCCTGTTCCTCATGCTCTTGACAGCTTTCCTATCTTCCCACTTTCTCATCTCTCCAGATTCCTCTGTTTCAGAAGTAGTGTTATTCTTTTATCTCTTCTGTCTTTTCAAGTTATGATTTATAGTGCATGCTACGGACTTGGACTCAAGGTATAAAAGAACTAATGAGGACATGAGAGCTGAACTTATTCTCCAAGGAGTTGAGAATGGCCCTTTTTTGACTATTATCTATAGTACTTTTTTAAAATGTTGCCTTGGGGAGTTGGGAAGACGGCAGCTGAGCCAGTTGGACTATGCGGGTCCTGGTGTGATTGAGTGACTGTATGGGAAATTTTGTGTACATGCTGGTGAGTGAGTGGGTGTGTGAGTGGCTGACTGAGTGAGGGCTAGGGAGCTAGTGGCAAGGGTTCTCCTGGTGCAGTGATTGCTGCTTGGACTTGGACTTGGTGCAGTGACTGGTGCTTGGACTTGGACTTGACTGGTCAGCTTGGACCCTAGCAATTCCAGGGTCACAGAAACTGAATGCCATTTTTTAAAAATCAACAAAACCTTTCCTGAGAAGAAAATGCTGGGAGAGACTGACAAAGTGGGAGCTTGTGAACAAGTGGCCAGGGCTCTCCTGGTGCAACAGCTGGTGCTGCAGCTTCTCTTCTTGGTCCCTGGCTCTTCCCAGGTTGTAGAAACCATGGGCCATTTTTTTAACAAACAAAAGTTTTGCTGTGAAGAAGCAGTGGGGAAGGACTACTGCCCCAGACTCTACCTCAGCACTGCAGCAGGAGAGACTGCTAGCTCCAGGCTGTGCCTTACTACTTCAGTGCCTGGCCAGGTACTGGCTGCTAGCAGGAGTTGCAAGGGAATCCAGAGGCACAGTCTCACCAGAGTGGATAAGAGAGGCACCCACTACCATCTTGAAAGCGAGGCAGGAAAGTGCCCCGACTTGCTCACCACAGAGCAACAGACCTGATTTCTGTGACTGGTAGATCAACTACTCGGGGGTTGATCATGGTCCAGAGGGAATATCCTAAAAGCGCAAACTTTGGAGGGACCTGAGGAGTACTGAGTCCCAGGTGCCCTACCCCCTACCCTGATCCAGCTGTGGGACAAAGAGTATGAACAGAAAAGGATGAAGAGGAACTCCAAAGAAATCAGTGGTGAGTCCAGGGCTGACCCAAAACCCCTCCTCAGCAAACCTCTGAATGTCAGACCCACATAGCTGGGCCACAACTGAGAGTGACAAACCCAGGTAGAGCCTGGATGTAAGTCACATTAGTAGAACTCCATTCCAAGATAGGCCTGGCTGTGGTACCCCCACGAGTACATACCTGAGGAGAGACAATCCCTCACCTTCTCACTGGAGGGATCTCCCTGACCATTGAAGAGTGGGATGGGAGGACTGCAGACTCATCTACCACCACTGCTCCTCCTCCTTCACTGCTCCAGACAGAGGGGACAGAACAAAAGAGGAGAGAGCAGGAGAGAGCTGAATAGAGGAACAATTACAGAGCCTGCCACAAGAGAGCAGGGTCTTTTTTAAAAAAATTATTTTAATTTTTAAAAAAATTTACCTGTTTGTTAGTTCATCAATTTTAAAATATATTTTCTTCGTGCATGAATGTGTATGCAAGGGTTTTGAACTGCATTCCCCCTTTCTTTCTTTTCTTTTTCTGTTTCTTCTTTTGTTTGTTGTTTTCTATTTATATGTTTATGTGCATGATTGAGTGCTCATCTTTCATTTTTCTGTTGTTGGTTTGTTTTTGCTCTTTTGTCTTCTGTTTATTTTTATTTTATTTTTTATTTGTTTAGGTTAAGGTGTGTGTCAATATAGGGGTGAAGATTCAATCTGAATTCCTTTTTTTTCCCATTCTTTCATTTTTTTCTTCTCCATTCATTTTGTGCTAGTGGTGTGTGTGTGTGTGTGTGTGTGTGTGTGTGTGTGTTAGTTTTCTTGGTTTTGTTGTTGTTTGTTTTTGTTTCACTTTGTTGTTATTTTGGTTTTTTTGGGGCTGTACGTGTATGTCTGTGTGTGTGTGTTGTCAATTGCTTTTTGCTTTGATTTCTGTCTTCATTGTTCTTTGTTTTTGTTTGTTTGTTTTCTTTTTTTTAATTCTTGTCCATCTTATTTTATACTATTTTTCTCTGTGCTCCTCATGGCTGTCACTGTATCTTGGTCCCAGGGAGTACACACACATACCCATTGCATCGTCACATAGAGTGGTGGTGGGGAGTGGGTCTCAGAGAACACATACCACAATCAGTGAACACTGTAATTTGCAAGTAGTTTCTGAATCCTAGCTCCCCATCCCCTACCTTATTCAACTTTCAAAACTAAAGGAGAGCACAGCTTCCCACCCACAGTCCTATTTCAAAATAGAACAAATCCAGAGCCCGGATCAGGGAAGATTAGAGGGCTAAGCAAACATCGGAAGGGAGAGCCTCTTCACTGACACTGAATAACAGACCTAAAGAGAAAAACAAGAGAACTGTCACAAACGAGGAAAAAAACCAAAGGAAGACCACAGGTAAATTCAAGTGTAACAAAAATAAAACTCCTGAAAAATCAGACCTTGGAACTCAAACAATGGAAGTCACCAATGAATGACCCCAGAAAATGACAGAGATTAGGGAATGGATGGAAAGAGTGAATAAGACTCAAGAAAGACAAGATGCAACACTGAAAGAACTTGTAACAGAGATTTTTGGCAAAAAAAAAAAAATTGCATCTAGGAAATAAATAGCAAGATGACAAGCATGGAATGCAAAATTAATCTAGCTGAAGAAAGAATCTCAGAACTTGAAGACCAGAACATGGAATTAACTCAATCTGTAAAAAACATAGAAAGAAGACTCAAAAAGAAAGAATAAAGCCTACAAGAGATGTGCGATTATATCAAGAGGCCAACCCTATGCCTGACTGGTATCCCAGAGGAAGAAAGGGAAATGGAAAACAACTTGGAGCAAGTATTCCAGGAAGTAATCCAAGAAAACTTTCCCCATCTCACCAGAGATGTGACCAGCCAAACACAAGATATTCGAGAATCCCCACAAGACATCAAAAGAGAAGACAAACCCCAGACACATAGTAATTCACCTACACAAAGTAAACACAAAAGAAAAAATTCTAAAGGCAGCAAGAGAGAAAGGTCAGACTACCACCGGGGAAAACCTACCAGAGAAAATCAGAATTGCAACAGATCTATCAGCAGAAACACTACAAGCAAGAAGGTACTGGAGTCCAAAATTCAGAGTCCTCAAAGATAAACAATTTCAACCAAGAATTTCCTACCCAGCCAAGCTCAGCTTCATCAGTGATAGTGAACTAAAATCCTTCCCAGACATCCAATCCCTAAGAGATTATGCATCTGTCAGATCAGTTCTACCAGAGACACTTAAAAGACTTTGGCAAAGTCTCAGGGTACAAAATAAATTTGCAAAAGACAGTTGCATTCTTATACACCAACAACAAGCAGGCAGAGACCCAAATAAAAAGCACAATCCTGTTCACAATAACCACACACAAAAAATGAAATACCTCGGCATCTTCCTAACAGAGAAGTGAAAGACCTTTACAATGAAAATTATGAAACACTGCTCAAAGAAATCCAAGAAGACACAAACAAATGGAAAAATATTCCTTGCTCATGGAGAGGAAGTATCAACATTGTTAACATGTCCTTCCTACTAAAAGCAATCTGCAGATTCAATGCAATACCCATTAAATTACCAACATCATCTTCTCAGACCTAAAAATGATAATACAGAAATTCATATGGAAATATAAACAATCATAAATAGCCAAACAATCCTTAACAAAAGAAACAAAGCAGGAGGTATCATACTTCCACTTCAAACTTTACTATAAGTCTACAGTAATCAAAACAGACTGCTATTGGTTCAAGAACAGGCATATAGACCAATGAAACAGGATAGATATTCCAGATGCAAAGCCTCAATTTCTCAACCAACTCATCTTTGACAAAGCCTCCAACAACAACCACTGGGGAGAGGAGAGCCTATTCTGTAAATGGTGCTGGGAAAACTAGCTGATTACATGCAGAAGATTGAAACAGGACCCATACGTATCACCATTCACATAAATTAGCTCTAAATGGATCAAAGACCTAAACGTAAACCTTAAACTATAAGAATCTTAGAAAACGCAGGAGACACCCTGATGGAAATTGGAACTGGCAACCAATTCCTGATCAAAACCCTGAGAACCCATGCTATAAGAAATAAGATAGACAAGTGGAACCTCATCAAACTGATGAGTTTCTGCAAAGCAATATACTGTCAAAAGAGCAGGGAGACAGCCTACAGAATGGGTAAAAATATTTGCCAACTGTATATCTGACAAAGGCCTAACATCTAGGATATATAAGGAACTCAAACATGCCAAAAGGAAAAAAACAAACAGCCCCATTAAGAAGTGGCAAAAGACATGAATAGACACTTCTCAAAAGAAGATATATGAGCAGCCAACAGACATATAAGAAAGTGCTCAGCCTCACTCATCATCAGAGAATGCAACTCAAAACCACATTGAGATACCATCTAGCCCCAGTAAGAATGGCCATCATTAATAAAACAAACAACAGATGCTGGCAAGGATGCAAAGAAAAAGGAATGCATCTGTACTGTTAGTGGGAATGCAAACTAGTGCAACCTCTGTGGATGACAATGTAGCGATTTCTGAAAGAACTGGAATTTGACTTTCCATATGACCCAGCAATTCCCCTCTTGGGAATATACCTGGAGGAATTCCAATCATTCTACAAAAAAGATACCTGCTCATGGATGTTTGTTGCAGCTCTATTCACAATAGCAAAAATGTGTAACCAATCATGCTGCCCATCGAAGCTGGACTGGATTAAAAAAAAATGTGGTACATATACACAATGGAATATTATGCAGTCATAAAGAAGGACAAACATATGGACTTTGCAGGAACTTGGATGGAATTAGAGTCGATCATACTCAGTGATCTGTCACAGAAACAAAGGACAGAGTACCATATGTTCTCACTCATAAGCGGACCTTGAACAATTATCATAATACTATAAGAAAGGTATTGGCAGTAGTGGGAAACTGCCAGGGGGGTGGGGTGGGATTGGCAGTTGAGGGAAACTGCTAGGGAAGGGAGAGGCACACCTCATCAACAAGAGTACCTGCATAATCAACGTTTGTTTACCTAACCCTGAATTGGACCCCACATCTTTAAAATAAAAATAATTTAAAAATAAAAACATTGCCTCATGCATTTTTAACCAAATTTGGATCAAAATTCCATTCCACAAGTGTATTAATGGGCAGTGATTTAATATGACATTTATGGGCCTTTTTTTTCTATAACTTGTCCCAAAATTAATCAGAAATGGCTACTTCATTGCACAAGTTATAATCTTCCATTCATATTTTTGTGCTTACTCAGAAGACCCAAGTCATTCAGTAGAATTCTATTCATAGTTTCCACGTCCCATTAATATACCTACCTATTTTGCACATATCTTCTCAGTATGAACTACTAAAAGAGAAAATAGGTAAGGGGCTTGAAGTTCATTCTTCAGTTTTATGGATTCTGTAGATGCTCATAGACTTCCGTCTGTTGCTCAACCTAAAGCAGCAATAAGTAATCAGGGTTCTCACAACAGAGTCTGAGTGGTGTCATGCACAGAGAGCAGAAAAGGCCTACCTTGTCTTCTCCACCTTCTTAATCAAAGTACAACATTCTCAACATGTTTAACAATGTTCTGTCCAATTGTCTTCCAATTGTGAATTCCCTTGTGAGCAATTAATTAGAAAGTTTTTTGTTTTTGTTTTTTTTTAACCAGAAAGGTATATTATATACAAACTTCCCCTTCAGCTGAATGCATTTATTCTAGAAATCCATGTACTGGCCTGCTCTTCTCCACCCACCCCCTAAAAAATACTTAGGCAATTTATGAGATGTGTCAGTCACTGTTTAGCTTTGCCTAAACCTGGTCAATGATGTAGTCTTTCACCATGAAAATGATTTGAATTCTAGACTATATTCTAAGCAGGAAAAAGAGGCAAGTTTCTAAATAGAGGTGTCAATTTGAACTTGTCATTGTCTGCCAGTGTTGTTCAATGACTCCGTACTCTATCTTATCTGTTCTTACACCAAATACCAAACATCAGATACTGTCTTTATGCCCTTAGAATTTAGTATTTGGCACAGAGTCAGGGGCTTCCCCCCAGCTTGTTCAAAGCATTGCAATCCCCAATATAGAACACTGCTTGAGATTCCTTGTTGCAGATCTTAGTAGGGTCTTCCATATCCACTGGGAGAAAAGCAGATCCTCCCTAACAGGATCATGAAACTCTTTCCTCTGAGGGCTTATGTAATTGGGAGTTTTCCCACTAATCTTTTCTCAGCTCTCTTTTCATCTAGAAAGGCACTGACTGACCCAGGGTTTCAGTTACCTGAGGTTATCCTTTGCTGTGGAACTGTGCCCTTATGCTCTCTCAAGGGACAGAATTCTCATTCATCAAATAATCAAAAATACTTTCTATAGATAAAGAACTCTGCTCTTGTAGAATCTTGCCAAATAAATTATGGTACAGGTCAATTATACTTTCCAAATAATGTGATTCTATACATTCTAATTCCATTAGTATTTAGGAGGTTTTCTTGATATACATTGTCCATGTTGAAGAAAATTCTCCTGAATGAACACTGTTTTGTTCTTGCTGACTAGGGAGTTATTACAATAACCATTCCTTAATCCTAACATAGAGCTGCTGACTCCTTCTGCTATGATTTGAGTATGTCACCCAAAGTTTATGTGTTGTAAACTTAATTGTCATTATAACAGTATTAAGAGATGAACACTTTAAGATGTAATTAGGCCATGAGGGTTCTACCCTCATGAAATTATGCATGCAGTTATTGAAGAACTGAGTTACCATACTGAGGTGGGATTCTAATACAAGGATAAGTTCAGGCCAATTTCTCTGTCTCACATGCTCACTTGCCTTCTACCAAGGGATAATGCAGTAAGAAGGCATAACTTACCATATTTGACCCCTCAGTCTTGAACTTCCCAGCCTTCAGAACCATGAGCCAAATATTTTTAAATTACTCATTCTGTGGTATTCTGTTACAGCAACAAAAAATTGACTAAGACACCTCCCCAAACACTTTCAAGTACATGCTTAGACTCTACTGATAGACATATCACTCTGAACCTTCCAGTTTCAATTTCTCTCAGAAGATATTGTTTTGTTAAAGTACTTGGATATTGCTTTAAGAAATGCCAAATGTCAGTTACTCTCTAAATAAAGTGTGACAATCTTGGTGATAGAGCAATCTTTACCACCAAGTCACTTAGGAAATTCTGTTATAATTAAATTTTCATTATGATTTTAACCTTAGAGTAGTGAACTTGAGTTTTCTCAGACACTGATTATTACTAACAAGTCACTTTTTTAAAATATTTGATATTATGAATTAATATTTTTCAATATGAAAACATGTTGAGTAGCATTTTTCTTGGACGGCCTGAAAATTTTGTTCAGATAATCTGGTTTACACCATACAAGTTACTGTATATTATACTTCAAGACACATTCAGTAGACGTGTTTCTAACTTTTACTTTCATTCAATACTGAATAGAGATTTGGAGGCATTAGTCTAATGACTAGTCTCTGTGAACAAATGAGCATTGGCTTACAGATACAACCTCTTGCACATCTAGCAATACTGCTGAATGTTACAGACTTGGCTAAAGCTTGGTACTGATCCCTATATGTCTTTTCTAAGTCTGTGTTGTGGCTCACAAATGATCAGCTTTAGGAAAAGAAATTTCAACTGTTTTTATATGTCTTGAGTTTTCAGTTATGATCAAAAGCTGCTGATAATTTCTCCCCCAATGAAGCTTGATGTTAGCTAATTTGTATGCTGAACCTCAGAGGGCTTTATCCCACTATAAAGATACACCTGAAAGTAAAAATGTTACTTATTCACTTACTTTACCATTCATAACGGTATTTTTCTAGTAACTTATCTTGATTAATCTCTGAGTATAAATATTTGCCATTAATCCACTAGTGATCATACAAGGTTCTCGGCTGTAGAAGCCCAAATTTGTTTTTCCTATGCAGGCCTGTATGTAAGGGCCTTTGATTTCAGATTTTCTACCTCTTAGGACAAAATTCAGTAATTTCAGGCTAGAAATTATGATTATTTTGTCTAGAAAGATTCAAATGGCCTGCCAGAATGTTGCATCTTAATTGAAAATTGTGCAAAAGCGTCTGAGACTTTATGCAAACTTCTTGACAAATAAATAACTATGGGCAAACTGCCAATCCAACCAAACTCAACTCATATTTTTTATTTCTTGCCACTTTTTTGGCTGCTTGAGCAAAATAATTACTCATTTTCTTGCCTCAGCACATAAAAACTGACACCCCATGTTTGCATTAAAGGCCTGTTAAATACTTCTTAATGATATTCTAACTTGTAGGATTTCATTTTTATTATTATGAAAGTGTCATAAAATATCCATTTCTTTAATTGGCAATAACAATAACAAGGCATACTTTAGTTGCATCTGTGTGCCTGCATGTATGGATGACGACTGTCTTCAAATGACTTTACTACCATTCCCTAAGCAACTAGGAGGCCAGCCTTACTCTCTCTGGAGTCCAGTGACCTATCAGACACTTTGTCAGAGAAGAAACATGTCACTCCAGGAATAGTCATATTCTGTCTTTTCTCTTCCTTGACACAGTCAAACCCCCTTCAGCTAGTTCAGAGATCTAAGTATAATTAACAAACAAAATAAATAATGTTGTAGTTATACTTTCATAGTCCTCCAGATTAGATGATGGAAGAAGACCTGAAAACAGTTCTAGTATGAGCCAAATACCTATAAAGTACTGAATTTTAATAGACGCATTTTGAAATCCAATGGGGCCATTTTACTTGTATTCACCTTCATTTATCTGGACTATTTCTTTGCAAAAAAGCATTTCCAGGGTTAACCTTAGGTGAGAGAATCACACTATCAATCTCTTAAAATTGTAGATATTCCTATAACATTTTATACTGAGTAGTTCTGAGACCCTGAAAGAGTTTTAGATGTTTTTTGACATGGTGGTAGCAGCACTACAGAGGCTAAAGCAAGATTCTTATTGATTTATTAGCAGTTTTATTCCTAAACTATCAAGAGTTTCTATGGTTCCTGATATTTAAGATTTATACCTTCCCAGTGCCTTTTTTATTACTAGAAATGTAATAAAATTGGAAAAGAGCATTTGTTGGTTGATCATTGCCTTAAGATCACAGATGTAGCCATGGCAGCTTCTTTCTCAAACAGGATTGGAAGCAGATGCTCATACTCAAGTCTTGTATGATCCCCTTTGCCCAGAGGGGGAAAAATACCTCTTCCACAACCAAGGATCTTAGGAAAAGGCCTGTGTCCCCACTTTTTTTAATGGGTAGAACACAGATTTGTGTCTTAGCTATTTCTTCAAATACCACATTTTAGAGCATAGATATTCTGTATAACTAAGTGTCCATCTTCAGAAGACCCGAGCAAGATGAATGTGAAGAGTTATCTTTCTGTGACTGTGGTGAATTTTACTTGGAATATATACATATATGTCCAATTATTCCAATTACATATATTTAATCTTATTTGATTTAAAACACTTGAACTACATATAATTAAATTACATAATCATATCACATGTATACACTTAATTAAATTAAATATAATTAAATTATGTAATTGAATTAATGTATAATAAATTTTATATTATATAAGATTATATACATTAAGATTATCTGTATGTTAAGATTCTACACATTACTGCTATTAGCTAACGAGTTTAAGAATCATTATTTATCCAGTCATTTGAGGCCCCTTTTATTCTCTGACCATCAGGTATTCTAGAATCTGTATTCATTCTTGTGTTTCTGCTTTCTACTACCACATCTGTATTCATTGGTTTAATATGAGTAACTCTCAAAAGTGTAGACAGAGACTGGTACTTGAATATAAGCATTTTATTTGAGAATTTATTCCAAAGAAGATAAAAATAAAGAATGTGATGAGGAAAAGACAAGTTAAGAATGTGTTTTTAAGATTATCAATCTAATCAGTAAGATGTTTTATTTGGTAAGAATCTTCTGACATTGACAAAGAATATATCCCAATATGGTTTGATTACTGAAGCTAAAGTATTGATCTACTGACTCCTATCTCTAATTTGTCAAACTCTCACCTCAACTGCTGAGGTATATTTGCTTAAGTGCACAACAGGACTACTGGGTATCAGAAGGACCAAGGACAGAAAGTAGAAAGACACATGGCATATAATTTGGTGTCATGGGTAATGTGCTCTCAGCAAGAATTGAGTCTAAGCTTCCACAATTGTCTACTATAACTGAAATCAAGGAACAAAAGAGACACAACAAGAGGCACCAGGATTATCTGTACAAATGGATAACTCAGCAGATAAAACTATCATGAATGTAAAAGTGATAATGGATGTTCCCATGTCCGTTAAAGGCCTAAAAATATCACATAAGTTTCTCTACTGGGGATTTTTCTGAAGACTCTTAAGAACAACATTTCCCAAGGAACAAGGGGGAAGATGGTGGCTGAGTCAGTCAGACTATGCAAGTTCCAGTGTGAACAAGTGAGTGCATGGAAAATTTTGTGTATGTGTGGGTGAGCAAGTGGGCATGTGAGTGGCTAACTGAGTGAGGCCTAGGGAGCTAGCAGCCAGGGTTCTCCTGGTGCAGCGACTGGTGCCACAGCTGCTGGGCTTGGACCCTAGAGATTCCTGGGACACAGAAATCATGCACCCTTTTTTTTTTCCTTTTTAAAAAATCAACAAAACTTTCCCTGGTAAGAAAAAGCTGGGAGAGACTGTCTAAGTGGGGGCTCGAGAGCAGGCAGTCTCTCCTGCCAATGGTGATAGAAAAAGAGCGACAGTCTCTCCCCGCCACTTTTCACAGGAAAACTTCTGTTCATTAAAAAAAAAAAATGGCACTTGGCTCCTGCGACCTTGGAAGAGTCAGGGACTAAGCAGAGAAGCTTCAACACCAGCTATTACACCATTGGCAGGAGAGACTGCCAGCTCCAGGCTTTGCCTCACCACTTCAGTGCCTGGCAGGGAACTGGCAGCAGGGGTTGCAGAGAGAGTCCAGAGGCAAAGTCCAAGGGAAGAGAACAACAGAGGCAACCCACCACCATCTTGAAGGTGTGGCAGGAAAGTGCTCCAACTTGCTCACCATGGAGCAAAAGATCCGATCTTTGTGACTGGTTGATCAACTAATCAGGGACTGATCATGACCCAGAGGGAATATCCTGAAAGCCCAAACTTCAGAGGGACCTGACGAGTCTGGAGTTCCAGGCGCCCACTTCCTACCCTGATCCAGCCACCACACAAAGGGTGTGGCCAAAAAGAACGAGGAAGGGCTCCAAAGAGATCAGTGGTGAGTCCGGGGCTGACCCAAACCTCCTTGTCCCTAACAACCTTCTGAACGTCAGACCCACATAGTTGGGTCACAACTGAGAGGGACAAACCCAGGTGGAGCCTGGAGGTCAATCACAATAGGAGAACTCCATTCCAGGATAGGCCTGGCTGGGGAATCCCTGCAAGTACATACCTGGGGAAAAGACAGCCCTATGGGAGGAGATCTCTCTGACCATATGAGAGTGGGAGGGAAAGACTGCAGCCCCACCCACCTCCACTACCCCTCCTCCCCTGCTCTGGACACTGAGAAGAGAGTGAAAGAGGTGGCTCTGCAGGAGAGACCTGATTAGAAGAACAATTACAGAGTCTGTCACAAGAGGGCAGAGTGCTTTTGTTGTTGGTGGTGGTGGTGTTTTTTTGGTTTTTTTTTTAATTTTTAAAAATTATTTGACTGTTAGTTCAGCTATTTTTTTTAATATTTTTCCTTTGTGCATATATGTGTATATGTGAGTTTGATCTGCACCCCACCCAATTTTTTTTTCTTTTTCTGTTTCTTCCTTTATTTGTCATTTTCTGTTTATGTGTGTATATGAATGATTGAGTATTAATCTTTCAATTTTGTTGTTATTAGTTTGTTTTTGCTCTTTTGTTCTTTATTTTTTTTATTTTCATTTTTTATAATTTAAGGTGTGTCAATATATGTGTGAGGGTTTGATCTGAATTCCTCCCCCAGTCTTTCTGTTTTTATTCTCTATTCACTTTGTGCTAGGTATGTGTGTTTATGTGTTCAGTTTTCTTGGTTTTTTGATGTTATTGTTTGTTTTGTTACACTTTGTTGTTATTCCAGTTTGTTTTGGGGTGTGTATGTATGTCTGTGTCTGTGTGTGTTCAATTGTTTTTTCCATTGGTTTCTACTTTGCATCATCATATACAGTGGTGGTGGGGAGTGGATCTCAGGAAACACATACAACAATAAGTGAACACTGTAATTTGCAAGTTGATCTGGAATCCTAGCACCCCATTCCCTAATTTAGTTGGATTTCAAAAACTACAAGAGACAACAAAGCTTCTCATCTACTATACTATTTTAAAATACAATAAATTCAGAGCCTGGATCAGGGAGGAATAGAGGACTGAGAAATCATCAGAAAAGAAAGCCTCTACCACTGACAATGAATAACAAAAATAAAGAGAAAACAAGAGATATGTCACAAATGAGGAAAAACCAAAGGAAGACCACAGGCAATTTCAAAGAAAAAACTGCTGAAAATCAGAACTTGGTGCCCAAACAACGGAAGTCACCAACAACTGGCCTCAAAATACAACAAGGAATAGGGAATGGATGGAAAGACTGAACAGGACTCAAGAAAGACAAGATGCAACACTGAAAGAACTTGTAACAGAAATTGTGGCAATAAAAAATTTCATCCAGAAAATAAATAACAAGATGGTAAGCATGGAAAGGAGAATTAATCTAGCTGAAGAAAGAATCTCAGAACTTGAAGACCAGAACATGAAATTAACCCAATCTGTAAAAAACATAGAAGACTCAGAAAGAAAGAATAAAGCCTAGAAGAGATGTGCTATTATATCAGGAGGCCAAACCTATGTCTGATTGGTATTCCAGAAGAAGAAAGAGAAATGGAGAACAACTTAAAGCAAGTATTCCAGAAAGTAATCCAAGAAAACTTTCCCCATCTCACCAGAGATGTGACCAGCAAAGCACAAGAGATACAGAGAACCCCCACAAGACATCAAAAGAAAACACCAACACCTAGACACATAGTAATTCACCTACACAAAGTGGGCACAAAAGAAAAATCCTAACAGCAGCAAGAGAGAAAGGTCAGACTACCTACCGGAGAAAATCAACCAGAATAGCAGTAGACCTATCAGCAGAAACACTACAAGAAAGAAGGAACCTGAGCTCTATATTCAAAGTCCTCAAGATAAACAACTTCAAACAAGAATTTCCTATCCAGCCAAGCTCAGCTTCACCAGTGATGGAGAATTAAAACCTTCCCAAGATGGAGCTCAGCTGTAGACATCCCTGAGGCATCACCGTGGTCTGGCAGCTACTGTGGCTACTGCCACCACTGCCACAGCAGCCATTCCACCTCGCACTGCCTGTGCCTGAGGTGAGCTGCCGCCACTGAGGCAGCCATTGCACATCACACCACCCGTGCCTGAAGCGATCCACAACTTCACACCTTGAAGCCCCTGCAAGCAAGATCTGCTGAGGTCACTGCTACCACCGTGACGTCCTGCCAGGCCATGGGTCTCCTCCCGTGTGTGAGCAACTGAGATAAAGACCATCTGCAGCAGTAAGATAGCACCACCTGCTGGCGATTCAAGTAACAACACTGAAAGGGGAAAAACAGAAGCTTGAAAGACACAGGCCAGATCTGAGTGGTAAACTGGGCAGTGGTGAACTGAGTGGTGATCTGAACTGCCCTTCACAGCAGGCCAGGGACAACTGACCCTACCTGTGAACAAACTTACCACCCTGAAAAGACAACTAGAAATCAGAGCTGAAAGGACATCGGATTTAATCAAAAAGTCTCAGAGTGTGCTTGATTGGTTCCGTTAGTCTACTGACTTCATTCTATTCCTTCTGTTTGGTTTCCCCCCACCCCTTTAGTCTCCTTTTTTTTTTTACTTTTTTCCTTCTTTTCTTTTCTTCTCTCTGTAAACCATATCTTTGTATAGAGGAATAGCACACCAGTAAGGAGGTTGGCAAGCTTGTATGTTAGCATCATTGTAGGTTTTAGGATTTTTTTTTTTATATGGGAGTTGGTTAGTTTGTAGCCATGGTCTACTGTTTTTATATGATTCAATTATTGTCTCTCTCTCCATTTGTTGGTACACTCATCTGTTTTCCCCCTTACTCCTCTCTCTCTCCACCCCTCTCTTCCCCCTATTATCTGCTCCATTCTCTTCACTCTGTTAGCCTCGTTTTATTTCAGGGAGTAAGCCTACAACCCCACTACACAGACAGATTCCAAGGCAGTGGGAAGTGGGTTTCAGATTATCCATACACCTGTCGGCAGATACCAGGACCTGCAGGTAGATTTTGAATCACAGTTACCCCCTTAAGTAAATCTCAAAACTGGAAAAACGACCACTCACAACCTACAGTGCAACTCCAGAATTGAACAAAGTAAGAGGGCATACATATAGAAGAATAGGAGATTGAACAAATAGAAGTAAAAGCAACCCCTCTAACCCTGAATAACAGAATTAAAGAAGACAGTGACATGGAGGGAAGGAAAAGTAGGGAGGGAAAAAACCACACAAATGAAGAAAAACCAAAAAAAAAAAAATAGGTCTCACACAGACCCCTGGGAGGTCAGACACTGAGAAAACAGTATTTGGAACACAAACAATGAAGAACCCCCAGAATGACTGTTCACAAGCAACAAACCCACACATCAAGACAATAATAGAGAGAATTTAAAAAATTGAGGAGAGACAAGAGGAAAATAGGAAGGAGCTGATGACAGAAATAACAGCAGTAAAGAATACTGTGGTGGAAATAAATAACAAACTAATAAGCATAGAAAGCAGAATTAGCCAAGCTTAAGAAAGAATCTCAGAACTTGAAGACCAAAATACAGAACTAACCCAAACTGTCAAAAACATAGAAAAGAAGCTCAAAAAGACAGAACAAAACCTTTAAGAGATGAATGATAACTTCAAGAGACTGAATCTAAGAGTAATTGGTCTTCCTGAGGTAGAGACAGAGACAGAGGCCACACTGGAACAAATATTTCATGAAATCATTCAAGAAAACTTCCCTCATCTCACCAGTGATGCAAAAATCCAAACACAAGAGATTCAGAAAACCCCTACAAGACAACAAATGAGAAGACCAACTCCCAGACACATAATAATTCACCTAAA
>NW_007246638.1:210862-266036 GCF_000164805.1 Carlito syrichta | reverse complement strand
TCTACAAGAAACACTTAAGAAAATATTGAACACAGAAGAAAAGGAAAAAAGAACAACAACAGTCTTCACAAGAGTACAGGCAAAAGATTAAAAACACACATGAACCAATTTCAGAACCAAAAGAAAGACAACATACAAACAGGACGAACAACAACACTGTAAGAACATTATGACAGGGGTCAACTCTCACATTTCAATAATTAGCTTGAATGTGAATGAATTAAATGCACCACTGAAAATACATAGAATGGCAAAATGGATAAAATATCACCAGGCAATAATTTATTGCCTTCAAGAGACTCGCCTCACTAGAAAGGACACTCACAGACTCAAAGTAAGAGGATGGGAAACAAATTTTCAGGCGAACGGAACAAAAAAAAAGGAGGAATCGTGATCTTAATCTCAGACAAAATACCCTTTAAGCTATCAAAAATTAAAAAAGATACAGAAGACCACTACATATGATAAAAGGTTCAATTCATCAACAAGAAATATCCATCCTAAACATATATACACCCAACATAGGAGCACCAACTTTCATAAAGTAGCTTCAAGGTAAACTAAAAAAAGATATCGACTCCAACATCATCATATATGGGGACTCCAATACCCCACACACAACCCTAGACAGATCATCAAGATAAAAAATCAGCAACGAGATCTGAAACCTCAATGTGACTCTTGACCAAATGGACTTAACTGATACTTCCCTAACACTCCATCCAAAGACCACAGACTATACATTCTACTCATCACCGCATGGAAGGTACTCTAAGATCAACCACATACTTGACCACATCAAGTATAAGCAAATTTAAAAGGACCAAAATTTTACCATGTACCTTCTCAAACCACACTGGAATAAAAATAAACATTAACAACAACAAGGTTCCCCCGAAACCCACAAAGACATGAACACTAAACAGCATGATGCTAAACAACTACTGGGTCAACAATGAAATCAAAATAGAGATTTAAAGGTACCTGGAAACAAATGAAAATGAAGAAACATCTTACCAAAATCTCTGGGACTCCATGAAAGCTGTAGTAAGAGGGGAATTTATATGGCTACAAATGCACATGAAGAAAATGGAAGAATCACAAATTAACAACTTAACAAGCCACCTAAGGAAGCTGGAAAAGCAAGACCACCAAAACTCTGATTTCAGCAGAAGAATCCAGATCACCAATATAAAAGCCCAAGTCCAGGACATAGAAGACAAAAAGATAATACAAAAAATCAATGAAACAAAAAGCTGGTTCTTTGAAAGGATAAATAAGATCAATGGTCCCCTAGCTAGACTGAACAAGAAAAAGTCCAAATAAACACAATCAGAAACACAAAAGATGAAGTCTCATCTGACCCTGAAGAAATACAAAAGATCATTAGAGAATACTATGTACACTTGTATGGAAACAAACTTGAAAACATTAAGGAAATGGAGGATTTTCTGACATCACACAACCTACCTAGGTTGAAACAAGAAGAAATTGAGACCCTAAATAGACCAATAACAATCAAGGAAATTGACTATGTAATAAGAAAACTACCTACAAAAAAAGCCCTGGTCCAGATAGCTTTCCAGCAGAATTCTATAAGACATTTAAGGAGGAGCTGATACCAATCCTACTGAAGGTATTCCAGGTGATTGAGAAAGATGGAATTCTCCCCAAATCATTTTATGAAGCTAACATCACACTGATACACAAGCCAGGAAATGACCCAACAAAGAAAGAGAACTATAGGCCAATATCTATGATGAACATAGATGCTAAAGTTCTCAACAAGATCCTAGCAAACAGGATTCAACAACACATCTCAAAAATCATCCATCATGACCAAGTAGGTTTCATACCTGGGATGCAAGGCTGGTTCAACATTCGTAAGACCCTAAATGTAATTAAATACATTAACAGATGTCAAATCAAAAACCACATGATTATATCATTAGATGCAGAAAAAGCTTTTGATAAAATCCAGCACCCCTTCTTGATAAAAACCCTCGAACATCTAGGCATACGGGGAACATATCTCAAATAGTAAAAGCCATCTTGGAGAAACCCACAGCCAGCACACTCCTAAATGGACAAAAATTGGAACCCTTTCCCCTGAAAACTAGAACAAGACAAGGATGCCCACTCTCACCGCTCCTGTTCAATATAGTATTGGAAGTCCTGGCTAGAGCGATCAGAGAAGAGAAAGCAATCAGGGGTATCCAAATAGGAAAAGAAGTCAAGTTATCTCTCTTTGCAGATGACATGATCGTGTACCTTGAAAACCCAAGAGTATCTGTCAAAAACCTCCTTACACTGATAAAGGACTTTGGCAAAGTCTCAGGATATAAAATAAATGTGCAAAAGATAATCACATTTCTTTACACCAATAATAAACAAACAGAAACCCAAATAAAAAGCACAATTCCATTCACAATAACCACAAAAAAATGAAATACCTTGTCATCTTCCTAACCAGAGATGTGAAAGACCTTTACAATGAAAACTACAAAACACTGCTCAAAGAAATCAAAGATGACATTAACAAGCAGAAAAATATCCCATGCTCATGGATTGGAAGAATCAATATTGTGAAGATGTCCATCCTATCTAAGGCAATCCACAGATTTAATGCAATACCCATCAAATTACCAGCAACATTCTTCTCAGACCTAGAAAAAACTGGTTGACCACATGCAGAAGACTCAAACAAGATCCCTCTCTGTCCCCAAACACAATAATTAACTCTAAATGAATTAGAGTCTTAAATGTAAAACCTCAAACCATAAGAACCTTAGAAAATTCAGGACATAACCTTATGGAAATTGGAACTGGCATCCAATTCCTGAACAAACCCCGAAACCCACAGGCCATAAGAGATAAGATAGACAAGTAGGACCTCTTTAAACTGACAAGCTTCTTTAAACCCAAATAAACCATCAAGAGAGCAGGGAGACAGCCCACAGACTGGGAAGAAGTATTTGCTAACTCCAGGTCTGACAAAGGCTTAACATCTTGGATCTACAAGGAACCCAAATGTGCTGAAAAGAAAAAAACAAACAACCCCATTATAAAGTGGGCAAAAGATATGAACAGACACTTCTCAAAGGAAGACATCCCAGCAGCCAACAGACACATGAAGAAATATTCAACCTCACTAATCATCAAGGAGATGCAAATCAAAACCACACTGAGATACCACCTAACTCCAGTCAGAATGCCAATTATCAATAACCCAAAAAATAATAGTTGCTGGAGAAGGTATGGTGAAAGGGAACACTCCTACACTGTTGGTGGAAGTGCAAACTAGTGCCGTCTCTGTGGAAAATAGGGTGGCAATTCCTAAAAGCTCTAAATATTGACCTCCCATATGACCCTGCAATCCCCCTACCGTGAATACACCCTGAAGAACTCAAATCACTCTAAAAAAGATACCTGCACACGTATGTTTATCACAGCATGGTTCACAATAGTAAGAACCTGGAATCAACCATATTATCCATCAAAAGAGGACTGTATTTAAAAAATGTGGTACATATACATGATGGAATACTATGCAGTCATAAAAAGGAACAAAATCATGAACTTCACAGCAACCTGGATGGAACTAGAGTCAATAATACTGAGTGACCTCTCACAGAAACAAAGATCTGAGTATCATATGTTCTCTCTCATATTGCGGACCTTGAACATCCATTGTAACACTATAAGAAAAGGACTCACAGTGGTGGGAAACTATGGGGGGAGGGGAAGGGAGATGGGATTAATGATAGTCAATATCTGTCTGGGGACAGGGAGACACCCCTTATTAGGAAGAGTGCCTGAATGAAACATATTTGTATACCTAACCCTTAACTGTACCCCACAATATCAAAATAAAAAATATTGATATAAAAAAACTAAAGAATTTCATAAAATAATAACAAATAAATAAATAAATAAAACTTTCCCAGACATGCAATCCCTAAAAGATTATGCAGCTTCCAGACCAGCCCTACAGGAGACACTTAAAAAGGTATTAGGCACAGAAGATAGAAAAAAAGAGTGACCACACAATTCCCAACAGAATAGCAAATTCCAGAATCAACAAAGAATACAGCACAACAATAAACTTAAAAACATACACATGCAACAACAACCCCAAAGACAAAAGAAAACAAGCAAACAAAGAAAAAACTTTATAACAACCTCATGACAGGGATAAGCAATTACATTTCAATAATCAGCCTGAATGGGGATTGACTAAGTGCACCACTGAAAAGACACAGAATGGCAAACTGGGTAAGAAACCATGAACCAATTATTTGCTGCATCCAGGAGCCTAATCTCACTATAAGGGATGCACACAGACTCAAAGTTAAAGGATAGAAAACAAGTTTCCAGGCAAATGGATCACAAAAGAAGGAAGGAGTTGCAATCTTAATATCACACAAAAAACCATTAAGCTATCAAAAATTTTAAAAGATGCAATGGGACACTACATAATGATAAAAGGCTCAATCTATCAACAAGAAATATTCATCCTAAACATATATGTACCCAACACACACAAAACCCCAACTTTAGCAGAAGAATACAAATCACCAAAATATGAGCCCAAATACAGGACATAGAAGACAAAAATATCATAGAAAACATCAAAAAAATAAAAAGCTTGTTCTTGGAAAAATTAACAAGATGGATGGACCCCTAGCCATAATGACCAAGAAAAAGAGAGAAAAAGTCGAAACAAACACAATCACATATATAAAAGATCAAATCACAATTAACCCTAAAGAAATACAAAAGATTAACAGAGATTACTACATACTCCTATATGGAAACAAACTTGATAACCTAAATGAAATGGAAGACTTTCTGATATCAAACAATCTCCCCAGGTTGAAACAAGAAGACTTGAGACACTAAAGAGACCCATAACAACCTAGGAAATTGACTCTGTCATACGAAACTACCTACTGGATGGCTTTCCAGCAGAATTCAACAAAACATACAAGGAGGAGCTGACCAATCCTATTGAAAGTATTCCAGGCAATTGAAAAGATGGAATTCTCCCCAAATCATTTTACAAAGCAAACATCACACTGATACCCAAATCGGGTAACAATCCAACAAAAAAAGAGAACTACAGGCCAATATCCATTATGAACATAGATGCAAAAATCCTCAACAAGATTCTAGCAAATTGGTTCCAAAAACATATCTCAAAAATCATCCAACATGACCAAGTAGGCTTCATCCCCAGGATACAGGACTGGTTCAGCATTCTCAAGACCATACATACAATTAAATATATCAACAGATGTAAAAACAAGAACCACGTGATTATATCACCAGATGCAGAAAAAACTTTTGATAAAATCCAGCATCCTTTCTTGATAAAAAAAACCCTCAAACACCTAGGTATAGAAGGAACATACCTCAAAATAGTAAGTGCCCTTTATGATAAACCCACAACCAACATATTGCTAAATGGACAGACACTGGAAACATTTCCCCTGAAAACTGGTATAAGACAAGGCTGCCCACTCTCACCCCTGTTGTTCAACATTATGATGGAACTCCTAGCTCAGGCAGTTAGACAAGAGAAGGAAATCAGGGGTATCCAAATAGGAAAAGAGGAAGTTGAACTATCCCTCTTTGCTGATGATGTGATTCTATATCTTGAAAATCCAACAGAATCTGTCAAAAACCTGCTTGCCCTGATAAAGGACTTTGGGGAAATCTCAGGGTACAAAATAAATGTGTAAAAGACAGTTGCATTCCTATACACCAACAACAAGCAGGCAGAGACCCAAATAAAAAGCACCATCCCATTCACAATAGCCACCAAAAAAATGAAATACCTCGGCATCTTCCTAACCAAAGAAGTGAAAGACCTTTACAATGAGAACTAAAAAACACTGTTCAAAGAAATCCAAGAAGACACAAACAAATGGAAAAATATTTCATGCTCAAGAATAGGAGGAATCAACATTGTTAAGGTGTCCATCCTACCAAGGCATTCTACAGATTCAACACAGTACCCATTAAGTTACCAATATCATTCTTCTCAGATATGGAAATGACAATACAGAAATTCATATGGAAGCATAAACAACCATGAATACCCAAAACAATTCTTAGTAAAAGAAACAAAGTAGGAGGTATCATACTTCCAGACTTCAAACTTTACTATAAGGCCACAGTAATCAAAACAGACTGGTATTGATACGAGAACAGGCACATAGACCAATGGAACAGGATAGAGATTCCAGAAGCAAAGCCTCAATCCCTAACCAACTCATCTTTGACAAAACCTCCAACAACAACACTGGGGAGAAGAGAACCTATTCTGTAAATGGTGCTGGGAAAACTGGCTGACCACATACAGAAGATTGAAACAGGACCCCTACCTATCACCATATACAAAAATTAACTCTAAATGAATCAAAACCTCAAACCTTAAGAATCTTAGAAAACGCAGGAGACACCCTTATGGAAATTGGAACTGCAATCAATTCCTATTCAGAGCCCTAAATGCCCATCCCTTAAGAAATAAGGTAGACAAGTGGGACCTCATCAAACTAACAAGTTTCTGCAAAGCAAAAGAAACCATAAAGATAGCAGGGAGATAGCCCACAGAATGAGAAAAAAAATACTTGCCAACTGTATATCTCACAGAGACCTAACATCTAGGATCTACAAGGACCTGAAATGTGCCGAAAGGAACAAAATAAACAGTCCCATTAAAAAGTCAGCAAAAGACATGAGTAGACAATTCTCAGAAGAAGATATACAGGCAGCCAACAGACACATGAAAAAACTGCTCAGCCTCACTCATCATCAGAGAAATGTAAATCAAAACCACATTGAGATACCACCTAACCCCAGTAAGAATGGCCATCATTAATAAAACAAACAACAGATGCTGGTGAGCATGTGGAGAGAAAGGAATGCTTCTACACTGCTGGTGGGAATGCAAACTAGTGCAACCTGTTTGGAAGATAGTGTGGCAATTTCTGAAATAACTGGAAATTGGCTTTCCATATGACCCAGCAATTCCCCTATGAGGAATATACCCAGAGGAACTCCAATCATTCTACAAAAAAGATACCTGCACACAAATATTTGTTGCAGCTCTATTCACAATAGCAAAAACATGGAACCCATGTTACCCATCAAAGCTGGACTGGATAAAGAAAATGTGGTAATGTACACAATGGAATATTATGCAGTCATAGAAGGGCAAACATATGTACTTCACAGCAACTTGGATGGATTTAGAGTTGATCGCACTCAGTGATCTATCACAGAAACAAAGAACAGAGTAGCATATGTTCACTCATAAGCAGACCTTGAACAATTATTATAATGCTATAAGAAAGGGACTGTCAGTAGTGGAAAACTGCCAGGGGAGGGAGGTGAGATTGGCCGTTGGGGGAAACTGCTAGGGGAGGGAGGGGCATACATCATCAACAAGGGTACCTGCAGAATCAATATTTGTATACCTATCCCTAAATTGTACCCCACATCTTTATAATAATAATTTTTTAAAAAAGAAATAGTTGTCAAAAAAAAGAACATTTCCCTTAAATCTGTGGCTAAATCTTTTAGGGCTGATGTAGTCTAAATGTGAGAATAACATCCATCATGTATAACAAAGAGGCTCTAGCCTTTCAAGATGAAACAAGTGAAGGAGGTTAACAAGTTTTAATTTGCTAAATTGAACTAATTATTTGGCAAACTATGTGAAAATTAAAGGATTAATTGAATAAATTAATTATTTGAATTAAAACACTGTATTTGGTTTGTAAGATGTTTCAAGTTTTATAAAAATTAATTCATGATGGTCTATTGATCATAAGAAGCAGAAATAATAGTCAAGTTTAAAGTTACCTTTCCATAAACATCATACAGGCTACCATGGAGCACCAGACTAGTGCCTCTCTCACCAAGCAAGGCAGAGAGTAGAGACCCAGTCATTCATAAACAGAGACACCTTGAGAACACTTTTGAATGGGTGAAACACCCTGTATCCATCAAAGGTCTCTTTGAACACTTCAAGACCAGAAAGTGATGGCAGACACAGGAATCTGGGTGCCCCATTCCCCACCATGTGCCAGACTTGAATAATAACTGAGGCTCTGCCTGGCAAACAAAAGTGGGTGAGTGTGCCAAAGGCATTTTGGGATGGTTCATCCCCTCCCAGCCATGCCAGGGTTAGTCTCACACAGGAGTCCTGGGCAGGGTACAGCAGTGGGCAACTGCAGTCCAAGCAGAACAAGAGAAAGACCCACATTGAGTCAGCCACTGCGAGGCTTCTGCTGAGCTGGTGGCTCATGGGCAGGAAGGGTGTGCCTGCAGAGTGAACCCAAGCTCATGGCTGGTGGCCATCTCTCCAGTCAGATCCGGAAGAATTATCTTCAAGACCTACATTCAAGCAGGGAAAAGCCCACCCTCTTCTCTGTGGCAGAGAATTATCTGGTAGACATGAACAGAGAGGGAGCAACATGAAAGACACATGATGGCTCAGTGGGATGACTCCTGGTTTGTAGACTGCACACAGCAGATAGGAGACCCATCCTCTTCTCCCACCTATGCAGTGCTATCAGCAGGTACTGAAAGCTAGTCTGAGTAGTTTAGCAGTGGGAGAGAAATTCTACAGTGACAGAAACCTTGCTCCTTTTTTAGAAAAAAAAAAAAGCTCAAAAGGTAGCAAAACTTTTGAGAGATATGGAACTATGCCAAGAAGCCAAGTCTATGTCTGATTGATATACAGAGAAGAAAATATAGAACACCAGGTGGGAGGGACACACCTCATCAACAAGTGTACCTGCATAATGAACATTTGTATACCTAACCCTGAATTGTATGCCACATCTTTAAAATAAAAGAAAAGAACACCAAGGAACAAGTACTTGATGAGGTCATTCAAGCAAACTACCCACATCTCACCAGAGAGGTGACCAATCAAGCATAAGAGAGTCAGAGAACCCCCACATGTATAATGTGAGAAGACAATCCCCAGGCACATAGTAGCCTGACTCCACAAAATAAGCATTAAAGAAAAAAATCCTAAAGGCAGCAAGAGAGAAAGGTCAGACTACCTACTGGGGAACATCCATCAGAATCGCTACAGACTTATCTGCAGAAACACTACAATCCAGAAGGGACTGTCATCCAATTTTTGAAGTTCTTAAAGATAAACAATTTCAGCCAAGAATTTCCTTTCCTGCCAAGCTAATCTTCATCAGTGATGAAGGACAAAGCACTCCCAGACATTCAATCTCTAAGAGAATATGCCAGCTCCAGACCAACATTTCAGGAGATACTTAAGAAGGTGTTACACATAGAAAAAGAAAGAAAAAAGGACAGTCAATACCTATCACAAGGTACAGGCAAGCAGAGTTAACAAAACATAAAGAGCACTCACAAAAATGAAAATAGACACATATATAAATACAAAAAAAGGAAACAAAGAATTCCTTAAGAACCTTGTGACAGGGAAAAACTGTCACATTTCAATAATCAATTTAAATGTGAATGGAATAAATGCACCACTAAAGAGACATAGAGTGGCATATTGGATAAAGAAGCATGATCCAACAGTCTCTGTTGCCTCCGGGAAACTCATCTCACTGCAAAGGACACCTACAGGCTCCAAGCTGGAGACTGGAAAATGATCTTTCAGGTGAATGAAAAACAGAAGGCGGCAGGTGTAGCTATTTTGATATCAGACAAAGAAGGCTTTAAACCATCAAAAGTTAAAAAGAACACAGAGAAGCTGGGCTCAGTGGTTCAGCCTGTAATCCCGCGCCTTTGGGAGGCTGCCTGAGCCTGCGGGTTCGAGACCTGCCTGGGCAACTTGGCGAGACCTCATCTCTACAATAAATCAAAAATCAGCCGGGCGTGGTAGCGTGCACCTGTAGTTCCAGCTACTCGGATGGCTGAGGCAGAAGGATCACCGGAACCCAGCAGGTCGAGGCTGCAGTGGCTGGAAGCGGCCACTGCACTCCAGTCTGGGTGAAAGAGTGAGACTCCAACTCAAAAAATTAAAATGAAAATTTAAAACAATTTAAAGGACACAGAGGAACACTACAAAATGATAAAAGGCTCAATCCACCAGCAATAACTATCCATCCTTAACATAGGCATCCAACACTGGAGCACCAGGTTTTACAAAACAACTACTAAGTAATCTAAGAGAGGGCACTAACTCTCACACAATCATAATTGGAGAACTAAATACCCCAATAAGACCTTTGGATAGATTATTGAGGCACAAAATCAACAAGAAGATCCAGAACTTCAACTCAATGCCTGGTCAAATGAATTTAATAGACATCTACAGAACATTTCACCCAACACCTACTGAGTATACGTTCTGCTCATCAGCACATGGAACATACTCCAAGATAGATCACATTCTCAGAGATAAGTCAAGCATGAACAAATTTCAAAAGATCAAAATAATACTATGCATCTTCTCAGGTCACAGTGAAATAAAAATAAGTATCTCCACCAGCAAAATCCTCCCAAAATACACAAAGACAGACTCTAAACAACATATTGCTGAACAACTTCTGGGTCAACATGGAAATCAAGACAGAAATTAAAAAGATTCCTGGAAACAAATGAAAACAAAGACACATATTCACATCTTATCAGGATTTCTGGGATGCCATTAAAACAGTGTTAAGAGAAAAATTCATAGCATTGCATGCACACAACAGGAAAACAGAAAGATCACATGTAGATAGTTGAACATCACACCTAAATAAACAGGAAAGGCAAGGTCACCTAAGTCCTAACTTCAGCGGAAGAATCCAGCTCACCAAGCAAAAATCACTATTGCAGGATATAGAAGACAAAAATATCATAGAAAGGATCAGAAAACAAAAGGCTGGTTATTTGAAAGGATAAACAAGATTGACAGTCCTGTGACCAAATTGACTACAAAAAAAGAAAGTTAAAATAAACACAATTAGAAACCAAAAGATGAAGTCACTACTGACACTGAAGAAATTCAAAATACTATCAGATTACTATAAACACCTGTAAACAAATAAACTGGAAAACTCAAAGGAAATGAAGAACTTTCTGACATCACACAACTTCCCAGGGTTGAAACAAGAAGAAATTAAAATGCTAAACAGACCGATAAAAATCCAGGAAACCGATTGTCATAAGAAATCTCCCCACCAAAAAAAGTCCTCGACCAGATGACTTTCCAGATGAATTCTACAAGATACACAAGGAGGAGATGAAAGCAATCTTACTGAAAGTATTCCAGGCAATCAAGGACAATAGAACTCTCCCCAGTTTATTTTATGAAGCTCACATCACACTGATACCTAAAGGAAAGAGAATTACAGGCCAATCTCCCTGATGAACATAGATGCAAAAATTCTCAACAAGATTCTAGCAAACAGATCCAACAATACATATCAAGAATCATCCACCATGACCAGGTGGACTTCATTCCTGAGATGCAGGTTTGGTTCAACATTCACAAGACCATAAATATAACTCAGCATATTACCAAATATAAAACCAAGAACCACATGATAATATCATTAGATGATAGAAAAGAACCACATGATAATATTATTAGATGATATTATTAGATGCAAAAAAGCATTCAACAAAATCCAGTATCCCTTCTTGATAAAAACTTGAGCATGTAGACATAGAAGAAGCATTCCTCCAAATAGTAAGTGCCATCTTACTGTTGATAACCCACAGCCAACTTTTTGTTCAATAGACAGAAGATGGAATCATTCCTCCTAAGAATGAGGAAAAGACAAGGATGTCCACTATTACCCCTCCTGTTCAACATAGTGCCAGAAGGCCTAGCCAGAGCAATCAAGCAAGAGAATGAAATCAGGGGTATCCAAACAGGTAAAGAGGAAGTTAAGCTATCACTCTTTGTGTATGATATGATTCTATAACTTGAAAACCCATGGGAGTCTGTCAAAAGCCTCCTCACACTGATAATTGACTTCGTTAAAGTCTTGGGGTACAAAATCAATGTGCAAAAGATAGTCGCATTTCTATATACCAGCAATAAGCATTAAAATAACCAAAGTACAATCCCATTCACAATAGCCACACACAAAAATTTAAATACCTTGGCATCCAGCTAACCAGAAAAGTGAAAGATCTTTACAATGAGAACCACCAAACGCTGCTCAAAGAAATCAAGGATGACACAAACAAATGGAAATTCATTCTATGCTCACAGATTGGAAGAGTCAATATTGTAAAGATGTCCATCCTACCCAAGGTGATCTACAGATTCAATGCAAAACCCATCAAATTACCAATATCATTTTTCTCAGACCTGAAACAACACAGAAATTCACATGGAAATAGAAAAGAGCACTAATATCCAAAACAATCCTCAGCAAAAGGAACTAAACGGGAGGTTTCATATCACAGACATTAAACTTTACTATAAGCCTACAGTAATCAAAACAGCCTGGTATTGGTACAATAATAAACACATAGACCAATGGAACAGTACAGAAATTCTGGAAGCAAAAACTCAATCTCTTAACCAACTCATCTTCAACAAAGGCATTAATAACAACCACTGGGGAAAGGAGCCATATTTAGCAAATGGTGCTGGGAGAACTGACTGATCACATGCAGAAGAATGAAACTGGACCTCTACCTATCACCATATATAAAAATCAACTCCAAATGGATAAAGACCTAAACATAAAACCTCAAATTATAAGAATCTTAAAGGAAACGTAGGAAATAACCTTATGCACATTGGAGTAAGCAGTTAATTCTTGACCAAGTCCCCAAAAGCCAATATCATGAAACCCAAGATAGACAAGTGATACCTCAACAAACTGAAAAGCTTTTGCATAGCAGACTGAACCATCAAGACAGAAAAAGACAGTCATGCACAGAATGGGAAAAAGTTTTTTGCAAATTATGTATCTGACAAAGGCCTAATATCCAGGATCTACAAGGAACTCAAACAAAGTGAAAGAAAAAAATCATTAATAAGTGGGCAAAGGTCACGAACAGATACGTCTCAAAAGAAGACATTATAACAGCAAGGAATCTTACTGTATTGCCATGCACTGTCTAATATTAATTGGGCTTGATCCACAAAGAACACCGCCACACACCAGCAGAAGAAAATTAAACAGCTTTATTTAGATATAGAAATATATATTAGTAAGGAAGAAAAAGAAAGAAAAGAGGGGAAAACACTTTACCACCATCCTGCGATTCTATCTCAGGGAAATTCTCATCACCCAGACAGGGACAGCACCAGAGACAGCATCACCCAATCAAGAATCTAAATCTTGGGCTCTCCCTTGATGCTCTTTCCCATGCTATGTTCAAACAAAGAGGAGCCCCCCTTGCTAACAGAGCGGACATCAATTAATTAACTCAGTACTCATGAACTCGCACTTGGCTAGGGTCCAAGTCCAGTTTCCTGATAAACCAAATGCTCTGCTGAAAACACCTGGTTTACAGAATACTTGGTTTACTTTCCTTGTCCCGGGCGGGTAGCCAAGGCACCCGAGGCAAGGACGCCCGGGGTCATCCTCCTCTCATGCACACAGCATACCCCTTGTCAACTCTTACTCTATTTTCCTTACCCTTTTAGACATACAAGCAGTCAACAGATGCATGGAAAAATGCTCAGCCTCACTAATCATTAGAGAAATGCAAATCAAAACTACAATGAGGTACCACCTAACTCCAGTAAGAATGGTCATGATTAATAAGGTAAAAAAAAACAACAGATACAGGTGCAGAGAAAATAAAATGCTTCTACATTGTTGGTGGTAGTGAAAGCTATTCAATCTCTATGAAAGGCAGTGTGGTGATTCCCAAAAGAACTAAATTTGACCTTCCATATGATCCACCAAAGCCTCTCCTTGGAATATAATCAGAGGAACATCAATTGTTCTATAAAAAAGACTTCTGTACACACGTTTGCTGCCACACTATTCACAATAAGAACAACATGGAACCAAACCTATTGCCCATCGAAAATGGACTGGATAAAGAAAACGTGGTAAATATACATGATGGAGTGTTATGCAGCCATAAAGAAGAACAAAATCATGGACTTCACAGCAATTGAATGGAGTTGGAAACCACCATACTAAGTGATCTATCATAGAGACAAAGAAACTAATACCACATTTTCTCACTCATAAATGAACCCTGAACATTAATCACATTAACAAGGGAGTGACTGGCAGTCATTGGGTACTGCTAGGGGAGGGAGGGAGGAAAGAGAGTGAAATGCACATAACACCACAAAAGATACCTGGTCTATACCAGGGGAAGTGAAGGTCAGTTTGAAGCCCAAACTTCACCTGCATGCAGCCTAATTATGTAGTTAATCCTCACTTGTACCTCATCTTTATAATCAAATAAAATTTAATTTAAAAAAACCAAAAATGTCATACAAAATGGTTGTTTACGAAAAGGTGTTCAACGTTACTAATCATCAGAGAAATGCAAATGAAAAACACAAGGATAGAACCTCACATCTCTTCGAATGCCATATATATATCTATACACACACACACACACACACACACACACACACACATATTAAGAAAGGTAATAAGTGTTGGCAAGGTTGTAGAGGATTCCATTTCCTGGCTTATTAGTCACTCTCCTATATTCTACCCAACGAGTAATGTAAAGGTAATCTTTCAACTGAAAGTACATAAACTTTCAAATCTTCTCAGTTAAAAAATTTGATTACAAAATTTCAACTAAAATGGGCTTATCTTGACTTGATTACTCCAGATCTACCCCTTTGTTAATTTCCTCTAGCCACCATTATTATAGCCCGTCTGTCTTTACCGATCTAAAATGTGATACCATTTGAAGAAAAACAACATTGAACATACAATATTTACATCTTCTCAGTTTGTAAAATGTATGTAGTTTTATATCATTCAGTAGTTTTTCAGGCAGCTCTACAAAAAAAAAAAAAAGATGCTTTCATCAAATGGGACAGGACAATACTGACTGATATAAGTAAACTATAGAAAGCTCTTGAATGTCTCCCACTGGAATAGCACACAGATCAGTCCTGAGGTTTCCTATCCAAAAATGATATGTCCTAAGTTATTGTATATCTTCTGCTTAAGAAGATGACTCTTCTCATGAATGACAGGGAAAAGTAAAGAAGCTCATTCCACATCTACTTTTAATGAGTAAATCTGATCAACTGAATGGCACATAAAAAGTAATTTTTTCTCCGTTTTTTTCCAAAATACTAAAAGTGTCAACAGTCATTAGGAACCATTTAGAATAAATAATTCTAGTGTAGGAAAAACTATGTAAACCACAAAAAACGTAAGGTGGTTTAAAAGATATTAAAGAGCATAAAAATAAATAATAAAATTAAATTAAAATAAAGCAAAAAATAATAATAAATCATAATGAACCTCTATAATAACCTAAGAAAAACTAAGCAAAATTAAGTGAAATGAATTAAAACAAAAAAGGATCCATTAAATTTGAATTAAATGTAACACAATTTAATGTTAATACAATTAATGAACAGCTATATAAACTACATAAATTAAATTAAACTAAATTAAATCATAAAAGAAAATCTTACCTACTTTGTACAAGGGAAGAAACTCTCCCATCTGGTGTGACCCAAGACGGGTGCTCACAGGCCTGGAGCAGCGCTTGGCAGATTGGACCACCAATGGAGCGCTTGGCAGATTGGACCACCAATGGGAAGGCCCCCACCCTAGGTGGCCAGGAGCTTGCAATCAGCTCTTTTCCTGGCCTTCCCACTAGCCTTCAGGGAAGCCTCCCAGGCAACAAGGGAAGCAGTCTCTCCAGGTTTCTGTCCTTCTGGCCCCAGGGCAACTGGAAGCGTTCCCATTCTGCATTCCTGGCAGAGCTCTTGGATCTGCTACCTTGTCAAAGATTTGTGGTGAGAAGAGGCAGCAGTGGCAGGGAAGAAGGTATAGCCACAGCAAATTCCGGAACAAGTGAATCACAAGCACAAGAGCAGAGGCAGTGGCAGGAGCAGTAGTGGCGAAAGGCCAGAGAGGAATCCGGAATGTGGGTACAGGAGAATTGGGGTCAAAACGCAGGCCATGGCTGATGCCCAGGTGGGAGCAGCGCAGCCTGATTGGGCCCACCCAGCAGCTGCTGAGAAGCAGGAGAAGCAGGATGACAGTCTGCAGATTGCCGTCACTTCCAAAGCCAATTGATATGACCCGTCACTCAGCATGGAGGAGACTTGCAAACTCAGGGCAAAGTTGTGTCCTTGCAGTTCCAAGCCTTCAACAAGGAGGCGAGCTCCAAGTAGGGGGCAGTGTCAGCTAGTGTTTGCAAACCTGTAATCAAGAACCGTTTGTGGTTTCTACTGGAAGGGAAGGCAAAACAAGGTAAGCATGTTTTAGCCTGGCTAGTTTGAATAATTTCAGCGGGTTCTGGGAATAGGAACTATCTCTGGTTGTCTAGTAAGTGGTCCTGGGAAGATTAGGACAGTAATATTGGCCTGACTGAGAAACCTGTGAGAGCCCAGTAAAGGTGGCGGTTGGGATGTAGGTTTAGGATTTGCTAGTTTGCACTCATGGGCTCCAGAACTAGTTGTTTGCTATCTGGAGGAACTGGCTTGCCCTAAGAGGGACGGTCTTTCCAGGATCAGAAAGGTCTCAGATTTCAAACTACTGTCAGAAAATAAAAAACCATGATTATTACAGAGATGAGGGGAGAAAATCAACCCAAGATCCTCTAAGACCTTCCACCACAAATGTGAGCATCAGCCAACCAAGAGACGGTTTGATGTATTTCTCAAATGCACTATACCCTCCACACACGTACCACTGCCCACGTAGTGCCAGCTAAGTAGGACGTAAAAGGTGATTTTAGAGATTGGGCCATCCCGGGACCAGACCTACCTTTGGTCCTGCCACCCCAAGGCTGCATGAGCCTTTGGCGTCTTTCTTGACATAACCCTGCTACTTGTCAGAAGGTCTGCAGGGTAGCCCGGTCCTGCCTATTCTGAAAATACTGGGAATTGGCTGTGCACAGGGCTCAAATCTTCTGTCACCTTATGCTCCTCCTCTTTCTTCTGTACTGCTGTGGTTGTTGACAAGGAGAACCAGAGCCATCCTTATGGCTAGATCATCTTGCCTACTTTGGGCTGGGAATTCATTAGAACTCTCTGCATAGCCCAGTGCTTTCTGGGAGCCTCTTTTCCCATGTACAATTAGAACAGAAAATATAAAATCCCTCAGAAAGAACTCGGTTAAGAAAGCTTTAATGTGCTGCTAAGGGAACATAAAGAACCCTGAATTGATGAAAGGGCATGACCACTGGTTAATCATGTGAGTCAAAGCCAGAGTTCTATCCCCATTTAGACCCAGATAAATTCCCAATGACTCACTGATATTAAAATTTAAAAGAAGAAGATTGGCAAATGAATCCAAACAAAAGTAGATGGAAGGGGTGAATTCAAAATAACTGTAGAGTGGGAAAAATCTTTGTAAGCAGGGACAAAAACTTGCCTGGAAATTTTTTAAATGGCATTTATCAACATAAATTGGATAAAATAAAAATTATAAAATAAAGCCAATCCAAGGAATGCCCAAAGGAAACATTTGCTGAAATAGTAATTATAGAAGTTTGAAGTTTGAACTGTGTAGCCAGGGGTCTAGAGGAGGAAGAAGACAAACTGTACCACCCAAGACCTGATAAAGCCAGGACCCCAGGGAGTCCACTGGGAGAACATTTATTGGAGTGACAGCTGTCATAGAAAGGATGTAAGGTGGTGAGTCCCTTGTTGGTGGGAGTGTACAAGCTGAGGAAAACCAGTGAAGGGTTCAGCTGTATGTAAGCTGGCTTAGACTCCCTCTGGGGAAATAAAATTATTTCTGTTGGCAGATGATATCTTAACAAAGTGACAAGACTTTAGCTAGACTGACCAAGAAAAAAAGAGAGAAGACTCAAATTACTGAAATTAAAAATAAAATTGGGGACATTACTATAACTTTACAAAAATAAAAAATATTAGAAAAATATGAACAGAAACAGACCTATAACAAGAAATTGAATCCATAATCAATATTTTCCTAACAAAAAAAAGCACACAGCAGATAGTGTAACAGATTAATCTTGCTAAACATTTAAATAATTAACACCAATTCTCCTCAAACTCTTCTAAGACTTAGAAGGGGAGGGAATAATTCCTAATTCATTCTTTGAGGGCAGCAGCATCAAATACTAGAAAAACAAAACTATGGCCCAATTTCTCCTGTGAAAATAAATTCAAAACTCCTCAACAAAATACTAGCAAACCAAACCTAGCAGTATATTAAAAAAAAATTATACAACATTACCAGGTGGGATTAATTCCAGGAATGCAAGTGTGGCTCAATATGAAAATCAATCAATGTAATGTACCACACTAATAGAATAAAAGGGGAAAATCACACAAGATCATCTCAACTGATGCAGAAAACGCATTTAACAAAAATCTAACACATTTTCGTGATTAAAAAAAGAGAACCCAATAAACTAGAAATAGAGGGAGCTTAGTATTATAAAGAACATTTATTAAAATTGTATAAATTATGTTAACATTATACTCAGTGGTAAAAAGAATAAAAGTTTTCTCTCCGAGACCAGGAAAAGACAAAGATTTCCACTTTAGCCATTTCTATTCAACAATGTACTGGAAGTCCTATCCAGAGCAATTAGGCAAGAAATAGATTTAAATGATACTCAAATTGGAAAGGAAAAAGGAAAATCATCTCTATTCACAGATGATATGATCCTATATATAAACAACTCTAAGGCATGCACAAACTACTAGAGCTAATACTCAAATTCAGCAAAGTTGCAGATACAAGATCACAAAAAATCAGTTGCATTTGTGTATACTAGCAATGAACAATCCAAATATGAAACTAAGAAAAGGATTTAATTTACAATAATATCAAAAAGAATAAAATACTTGGAAACAGTTTTAACTAAGAAGATGCAGTACCTGTACAACAAAAACTATAAGACATTGCTGAAATAAATTTTAAAAGACCTAGATAATTGAAAATGCACCCAAAGTCCATAGATTGTAAGACTTAGTATTGCAAAAATGGCAATACTACCCAAAGTAATCTATAGGTTTAATGCAATTCCTACAAAATTCCAATGACCAAATTTTTTTGGTCATAAATGGAAAAGCTTATCCTATCATTCACTGGAATTGCAAGGTATCTCAAATAGACACATAATTTTGAAAAATAAGACCCAAGTTGAAGACTCACACTTTCTGATTTTAAAACTTTCTACAAGTTGTTGTGAAGTCCATAATTTTGTCCTTCGTTATGACTAATATTCCATCGTGTATATGTACCACATTTTTTTATACAGTGATCAATTCCAGAAACAAAGACCTGAGTACCACATGTTCTTACTCATAATTGGGCCCTGAACATTTATCATAATACTGTAAGAAAGGGATTGGCAGTAGCAGGAAACTGCTGAGGGTGAGGATGAGGGTATCTCATTTCAAACCAGGTGAAGTGGGGATCAAAAATAGGTCCAAACATTACCTGTATGTAGACCACTTATGTACCTAATCCTGAATTGTACCCCACATCTTTAAAAAAAAAAAAACACTTTCTACAGCCCAGAAATAAGCCCAAAGATATAGGGTCACCCTATATGACAATGAACAACCTTTTAATGAGAGTACCAAGAAGGCACAATGGGAAAGGATGGTATCTTCAATAAATTGTGCTGGAAAAACTAAATTTTCACATGCAGAAAAAAAAATCGGACCCTTATCTTGCACCATATAAAAAAAATCAGCTCAAAGTAGGTAAAGATCTAAATGTAAAACCTAAAACCATAAAACTGAAGAAAACGTGGAGACAATGTCTCTTAACACTGATATTAGCAGTGATTATTTGGATTCTACCCCAAAAGCTTAGGCTACAAAAGCAAAAAATAAATAAGCAGGGCTATATTAAACTAAAAAAACAGCTGCACAGCAAAGAAAAACATCACCAAAAAGAAAAGGCAACATGACTAGAAAAAAATTTTGCAAAACATGTTAGTCCCATAAGGGACTATTAACTAAAATATATAAGTAACTCACACAACAAAATTGCAGAGGAATAATTCAGTTACAAAAAATGGGCAAGGACCTGAGTATACATCTCTCCAAAGAAGACATAAAAATGGCCAACAGGTATATTTTAAAAATGCTCAGCATCATTAATCAGGGAAATGCAAATTAAAACCACAATGAGAGGCCTTCGGCAAGATGGCAACGGGGCAGCTTGGTCTGTGAGATCCTCTGCAAAAGAGAACACACATAAAGAATCTAGCTCTCGCCAGACTCGGTGGCTCAGCCTGTAATCCCGCACCTTTGGGAGGCTGAGGTGAGTGGACTGCCTGAACCCGCGGGTTCGAGACCCACCTGGGCAACTTGATGAGACCTCATCTCTACAATACATAAAAAATGAGCTGGGCCTGGTAGCGTGCTCCTGTAGTTCCAGCTACTTGGAAGTCTGAGGCGGAAGGATCGCCGGAGCCCAGCGGGTCGAGGTTGCAGTGGCCGGGAGCAGCCACTGCACTCCAGTCTGGGTGACAGAGTGAGACCCCAACTCAAAAAAAAAAAAAAAAGAATCTAGCTCTCTCTCCTGGGGGCTGCAGCTCCCATCGACGGCAGCCTGCTCTTCACACGGAGCTCAGCCGCCACCACCGCTCAAACATCATGGCTGTCTGGGCTGCCACTGCAGCCATGGATGCTGCCACCACGGCCACAGCCCCATCCATACCTGAGGCAACCCACAACTTCAGACCGTGAAGCCCCTTCAAGCACAATCTACTGAGATCACCACCACTGCCACCACCGCCGCCACACCACGCCCCTTGCCCAGAGCCAGGCTAGTGGAGCTCCTTCCCGGCACCGGGAAGCAGCTATCGCCACCGCCGCTACCATTGCCTGCTCCCTCCCGTCCTGGGCGCCCTCTGACTTCCGCCTTGCCTAGCTTGCCTTGACTTGCAGGCTTCTGCAGCTGCAGCCAAAGATCAACTGGAGCAGTGAGATAGCACCACCTGCTGGGGATCCAAGGTAACAACATCAAAATGGGAAAGACAGAAGCTCTTCCCCCTTGATAAATAGACAAGGCCAGATCTGAGTGATAAATTGGGCAGGGAGCCCAGATCTGAACTGCCCTTCACAGCAGGCCAGGGACAACTGACCCTAACAGTGAACAAATCTAGCCTGCAAAGACAGTAGAAATCAAAGCTGAAAGGACATTGGACTTAAAGGAAAAGTCTCAGAGTGTGCCTGGTTGGTTCTGTTAGTTTACTGACTTTAAGCTATTCCTTTTGTTTTGTTCTTTTTATTTTTTTATTTCTCTGTATACCCCATCTTTGTATAGAGGAATAGCACACCAATAAGGAGGTTGGTTAGCTTGTATGTTAGCATCATTGTATGTTTTAGTTTTTTCATATGGTTGCTGGTTAGTTTGTAGTCGTGGTTATTGTTTTTCTTTTTATTTGTTTCAGTCTCTGTGTCTCTTTTCATTTGTTAGTCAGTACACTCCTCTGTTTTCCCTCTTACTCCTCTCTCTCTCCACCCCCCTCTTCCCCCCACTGCCTGCTCCATTCTCTTCCCTCTGTTAACCTCATTTGGCTTTCAGGGAGTAAACCTACAGCCCCACTGCATAGACAGATTCCAAGGCAGTGGGAAGTGGGTTTCGGGTTATCCATTCACCTGTCAGCGGATACCAGAATCTGCAGATAGATTTTGAATCACAGCTCCCCATTTAATTAAATCTCAAAACTGCAAAAAGGACCACCCCCAACCTACAGTCCAACTCCAGAAGTGAACAAAGCAAGAGGATATACAAAAGGAAGAATAGGAGACTGAACAAACAGAAGTAAAAGCAACCCCTCCACCCCTGAACAACAGAATTAAAGAAGACGGGAAAGTGGAGGGAAGGAAAAATTAGGGAGGAAAAATGTACACAAATAAAGAAAAACCAAAAGAAGAATATAGGTCTCACACAGACCCCTGGGAGGTCAGACACTGAGAAAACACACTTCGGAACACAAACAATGAAGAGCCCCAGAATGACTGGTCACATACAACAAACCCAGGCATCAAGACATTAATAGAGAGGATTTAAAAAATTGAGAAGAGACAAGAGGAAAATAGGAAGGAGCCGATGACAGAAATAACAGCAGTAAAGAATACTGTGATGGAAATATATAACAAACTAATAAGCATGGAAAGCAGAATTAGCCAAGCAGAAGAAAGAATCTCAGGGCTTGAAGACCAAAATACAGAACTAACCCAAACTGTCAAAAACATAAAAAAGAAGCTTTAAAAGACAGAACAAAACCTTTAAGAGATGAATGATTACTTCAAGAGACTGAACCTAAGAGTAATTGGCCTTCCTGATGCAGAGACAGAGACAGAGGCCATGCTGGAACAAACATTTCATGAAATCATTCAAGAAAACTTCCCTCATCTCATCAGTGATGCAAAAATTCAAACACAAGAGATTCAGAGAACCCCTGCAAGAAAACAAATGAGAAGACCAACTTCCAGACACATAATAATTTGCCTAAACAAAGTCAGTATAAAAGAAAACATCCTAAAGGCAGCAAGAGAAAAAGGTCAGACTACCTACCAGGGAAGAACAATTAGAATAGCAGCAGATTTATCGACAGAAACCCTCCAAGCTAGGAGAGCTTGGAGCCCTATCTTCAAAGTTCTAAAAGATAAGCAATTTCAACTGAGAATAACCTACCCAGCCAAGCTAAGCTTCATCAGTAAGGGAGAAGTGAAATATTTCCCAGATATCCAATCCCTAAGAACTTGTGCTATCCATCAAAAGAGGACTGGATTTTTAAAATGTGGTACATATACACAATGGAATATTATGCAGCCATAAAAAGAACAAAATCATGAATTTCACAGCAATCTGGAAGGAACTGGAGTTTATAATACTGAGTGATCTCTCACAGAAACAAAGATCTGAGTATCACATGTTCTCACTCATAAGTGGACCCTGAACAACTATCGCAATACTATAAGAAAAGGATTGACAATGGTAGGAAACTATGGGGGTGGGGGCAGGGAGGGAAAGGAAGGTGGGATTAACAGTAGTCGATATCTGTCTGGGGAGAGGGGGCACACCTCATCAACAAGGGTACCTGCACAATGCATATTTGTATACCTAACCCTAACTCTACCCCACAATTTTAAAATAAAAAATATGGTAATAAATAAATAAATAAATAAAACCACAATGAGATATTACCTTACACCTGTTAAGATGGCTATTATCAAAAGGACAAGATATACCAAGTGTTGGCGAGGATGCAAATAAAAAGGAGCCCTTGTACACTGTTGGTAGGGGCATGGATTCATATAGCCATTGTGGAAAACAGCATGGGAGTTTCTAAAGAAATTAATATAGAACTACTATATGACCCAGAAATTTTACTTCTGGATATGTACCAAAAGTGAATAAAATCATGGCTGGACTTGATGGCTCACACTTGTAATCCCAGCACTTTGGGAGGCCAAGGTGGGAGGATTGCTTGAGGCCAGGAGTTTTAGAGCAGCCTGGAAAACATAACAAGAACTTATGTCTACAAAAATAAAATTTTAAAAAGTAAATAAGGTTAAACTGCCATGTGTGAATCTTCATAAGCTGGACATTCTGGCTCAGCCTGTAATCCCAGCATTTTAGGAAGCCAATGCAGGAGGATTCCTTGAGCCCAGGAGTTCGAGATCAGCCTGGGCAACATAGTGAAACCTCGTCTCTACAAAAAAACCCAAAAAAATTAGTAGGGCATCATGGCACATACCTGTAGTCCTAGCTACTCAAGAGGCTGAGACAGGAGGAATGCTTAAGGCCAGGAGTGTGAGGCTCAGTGAGGTGAGCCATGATTGTGCCATTGCACTACAGACCATACAACTTTTTAAAAAATGGGGGGGGGGAATAAAAGAAATGAAATCACCATGTTGTAAAGACATCTGCCCTGCCATGTCCATTGTAGTATTATTCACAACAGTCACAATAAGGAATCAGTCTAAGTGTCAGTCAGTTGAAAATGCATAAAGAAACTACAGGGTGTGTGTATATTTAATTATATATCATATGTATATTTAATATATAATTGAATATTATTTGACTTTATAAAAGGAGATCCTCCCATTAGCCACAACAGAGATGAATCTGGAGGACAATAGGCTAAGAGAAATAAATGAGACACATAAAGAAAAATACTGCACAATCTCACATTTGGAACCTAAAAAAGGTCAAACTCATAGAAACAAAGAGTAAAATGGTGGTTGCCAGAGGCTGAGGAGTGGGAGGATTAGGGAAATGTTGATCAAAGGACACAAAATTTCAAATTAAATAGGAGGGATAAGCCCAAGAGATTTATTGTATATTATGGTAAGTGTAGTTAAGAGCAATATATTGTATAATTGAAAATTACTAAGAAAGTAGATTTTAAGTTTCTCACCATTAAAAAATGATAAATATGTGAGGTAATGCGTGCATTAAATAGCTTGGTTTATGCATTCCACAATGGGTGCATATAAGAAAGCATCATATAATCCCTGTTGTCTATATATTTTTTTATTTCCTGTGCTTTAAACAAAAAAACCATCTTTTGCCCAGACCAACATTTTGCAGTATTTCCTCAGTGTTTTCTTCTAGTACATTCATAGTTTTAGGTCATAGACTGAAGTCTATAATCCATTATGATTTGATTTTGGTGTGCAGTGAGAAATATGGGGCCTAGTTTCATTCTTCTACATATTGTTATCCAGTTTTCTCAGCACCATTTATTGAAAATGTTGTCTTTTCCCCATTATCTGTTCTTGGCAACTGTGTTAAAGATGAGTTGATTATAAATGTATGGAATTGTGTCAACACTTTCTAATCTATTTCATTGGTCTATGTATGTTTTTGTGCTAGTACCATGCTATTTGGGTTATATACCTTTTCAGTAAATTTCTGTACAGCAATGGAAACAATCAACAAAGTGAATAGACAGCCCACAAAATGGAAGGAAATATTTGCAAACTATCCATCTGGCAAGGGATTAATAATCAGAATACATAAGGAGCTAAAATAAGTCAATAGCAAAAGATAATAATCTCTTTAAAAATGGGCAAAAGATCTAAGCAGACATTTCTCAAAAAGAAAAAAAGGCATAAAAATGGCCAATAGGTATATGAAAGAATGTTTAACATCATTAATCATCAGAGAAATGCAGATCAAAACCACTATGAGAGATCATCTCACCCTAGTCAAAATGGCTTGTTTTAAAAAGACAAACAATAACAGATACTGGTGAGGATGTAGAGAAAGGAGAATCTTCAAAGGAGAAAATGCAAATTAGTACAGTAACTATGGAGAACAACATGAAGTTTCTTCAAATAAGGGTCTGGGCACAGTGGCTCATGCCTATAAGCCCGGCAATTTGAGAAGGCAAAGTGGGAGAATCACTTGAGTCTAGGAGTTCCAGACCAGCTTGGGCAACATAGTGTGACTCTTTCTCTACAAAATAAATAAATAAATAAATAAACAAACTTAGCCAGGTGTGGTGGCATACGCTTGCAGTCCCAAGTACCCAGAAAACTGAGCAGAAGGATTCCCTGAACTCAGAAGTTCATGGATACAGTGAGCCAGGATTGTACCACTGCACTACAGTTTGGGCAACAGAGTGAGATTCTAACCTCAAAAAAAGAACAATCTAAAAATAGAATAACTATATGATCCAGCATTTCCATTACTGAGTATATATCCAAAAGAAAGATAATCAATATATCAAAGAGATATTTGCACTCTCATGTTTATTGCAATACTATTTGTAATAACCAAAATACGAAATCAACCTAAGTGCCCATCAATAGATTAATGGATCAAGAAAAATGTGGTACATGTACATAATGGAATATAGTTCCACCATTTAAAAAAAAATGAAATTCTGTCATTTGCAGCAGGATGCATGGAACTAGAGGTCCTTATGTTAAATGAAATAAGCTAAGCACAAAAAGACAAATATTGCATGTTCTCATTCACATATGGGAACTAAAAAGGTGGATTTCATGAACATAGAGAGTAGAATAGTGGTTAGCAAAGGCTGGGAAGGAAAGGGGAGAGTGGGATGGTAAAAGAGGAAAAAGGAATATAAATGTATTTATTACCATTGAACTGTACATTTAAAAATGATAAAGGTGCAAAATTATATATGTATATTTTACTTCAATTAAAAATACCATCATGAAGTATGTCATAAATATATAAAATGTTTATTGGTCAACTTTTAAAAGTTTTCAAAAAATCTTTGTACAAACCTACAGTTATTAAAACAGTATAATACTGGCTTAAAGATAGACATATAGATGAATGGAATAAAACACAGAATGCAGAAATAAATTCATACATCTAAGGTCAAGGGATTTTTTACAAAGGTGCCAAGTCCATTCTATAGGGAAACAATAATTTTCTAAATAAATGGTGCTGGGACAAATAGAGCCATGCCAAAAAAAAAAAAAAAAGAAGAAGAAGAAGTTGGATCCCTATCTCACATCATACACAAAAATTAATTCAAAATGAATAAAAGACCTAAATGTAAGAGCTAAAACTGTAAAACTCTTACAAAAAGAAGCATAGGATTAAATTTCCATGACCTTGGATTTGGGAATAGATTCTTAGATATGACACCAAAACCAAAGTGACAAAAGAAAAAAATAGATATACCAGATTTCACCAAAATCAAAAACTTTTGTTCATTGAAATACATCTGGAAAGTGAAAATACAACCTATAGAATAGAAAAAAATGTGCAAATCATATATCTGATGAGTCTTGTATCCAGAATAAAGAACTCTTACAACTCATCAACAAAAAGACAAACAACCCAACTAAAAAATGGACAAACTATTTAACAGACATTTTTCTAAAGAAGATATAGGTATACCTGATGTTATGGTCTGTGTAACACTCGGCTTCTCTCCTTGATACCAATAAATCAAAAGGGCAGGGAACTGGTAGAAAGAAGTTTATTTCTAAGTTCATATCAAGCTCTTCCTAAAATGGTTCTGCTCAACCTCCAGGCTTTTATAGTTCACTTTTGTAAGTCCAGAATTGTTAGTCATGTGACCAGCAAACCATTGTATAGAACTTGTGTTTCAGCCACATTTATTGATAGTGACATTTTTCAGTCCAGACTTCCTGGTGCCAGGTATCAGGGGTATCTCATAGCTTTTATCAGTAAGGCCCGGTAGAAGCATTAATCAAGCTTGCCATAGACTAAAGGGAGTTTACAAAGCCTAAGACATCCTACATTACACAAAAGTTATACAAATCACAAAACTTATGATTACATTGATACAAAAGTTAAACAAATCACAAGGCTTACGATTACATTGATACTATATTACTCAAACTTATAACCACTCAGAAAAAGGGAGCAAATAGATATTTGCATCTTACAGTTGATTGGGTTTAGACTACAGGGAAGTCAAGATCCTCTGAAGCTACTTACTGGGAGTCCATTGGAGATAAGGGGAAGCACACCTTTTTATTAGCCTTCAGGAATGTAGAGGAGTGCTTGAGCCCTTGCCATGCCCTTCTCTAGAGGCAGTAACAATATGGACAGATTAGCAGGTCTCTGTATCATTGGTTTTACTGCAACTTTCATTATTGCACTTTGCAGATGTTGTATTTTGATAAACACAAGGTTTATAGCAACCCTGCATCAAGCAAGTCTATTGGTATTATTTTTCCAACAGCATGTGCTCTCTTTGTGTCCCTGTGTCACAGTTTGGCAATTCTCACATTTCAAACTTTTTCATTATTATTATATCTGTTATGGTGATCTGTGATCACTTATCTTTGATTTTTTTTTTTTTGAGTTGGAGTCTCACTCCGTCACCCAGGCTACAGTGCAGTGACACACTCATGACCGTCCCAGCATCGATTTCTTGGGCTCCGGCAATCCTTCCATCTCAGCCTTCCAAGTAGCTGGAACTACAGATGTGCACTACCACGCCGGGCTAATTTTTTTATTTATTGTAGAGATGAGGTTTCACCAAGTTGCCCAGACTGGTCTCGAATCTGTGGGCTCAGGCAATCCCCTCACCTCCGCTTCCCAAAGTGCTGGGATTACAAGCATGAGCCACCACGCCCAACCATCTTTGATGTTATTATTGTAATTGTTTTAGGGTGCCATAAACCACACTCATATAAAACAACAAACAAAATTGATAAGTGTCTCTGTTCTGATTGCTCCACTGACCAGCGTGAAGATGCTGTGAACATGTTTTAAATGACAACAAAGAACTTAGACTATTACATAGCCTGGTGTAGTAGCTTGTGCCTGTATTCCCAGTCATTGGGGTGGTTGAGGTGAGATGATTGCTTGGAGCCAGAAATTCGAGACCAGCCTGGACAATATAGTGAGACTTCATCTCTAAAAAAATATAAAAGTAAATAAATAAATTCTTATTTATTTAAAATATTATATAAGCGTAGTTAACAAAGCAGTGATAGAGTTTGAGAGGATTGATTCCAATTTTGAGAGAAGTTTTATTGTGGATAAAATGCTATCAAATAACATTTCTGCTGCAGATAAATACTGTATAAATGAGTCAATCTATGTGGCAAACTTTATTGTTGTCCTATTTGTGAAGTTACTGCAGTTATCCCAACCCTCTGCAACCACCACTCTGATCAGTTAGTGACATTCAACACTGAGGTAAGACCCTCCACCAATAAAAAGATTATGAATTACTGATGGCTCAGATGAGCATTGGTGTTTTTTATATTAAAGTATTTTAATTAATATCTGTACACTAGAATTATAGGCATAGTGCTATTGCACATTTAATAGACTAAAGAATATTATAAACATAACTTTTATATATATTGTGATACCAAATATATGTGTGATTTGCTTTATTCACTTTATTGCCATAGTCTGGAACTGAACTCACAAGTCCAAGCTATGCTTTATACAAATTGCCAATGAGCACATGGAAAGACACTTCACATTTGTAGTTATTAGGGAAATACAAATCCATACCATAATGAAATACCACTTCACACTGTCAACCTAAAAGGGAGAAGCTAAGGGAAATTAATAAAAGTGGAGACTTTATCTGAGACAAATTGAAGATTGCAACCCAGAAACATAGATTCAACAAGTTGCCCTGAGTATACACTCTGATTAACAGCAAAGTGGATTTTTAAAGGCAAAAAAAAAAAAATGGGGACAGGGAGTGAATTGACACAAATATATAAGGAATGCTCACTGGTTTGCAGAAATAACATTGATTAGTGATTGTCTATACAATGTTAAACTATAGGGTATGTGTTATAATATCTGGTGTGGCATTATTAGGTTAATTTATAGCTACTTGTGGCAATAGCAAGCAGTTTCTAGAGATGAATACATAGCTCAAAGGGGAGAGTAAGACATGACTGTGAATTCATTTTAATGGCTATGTGGGACTGGTAATTAAAAGTACCTATATTCCTCATAGAAAAGTCTTTTTTTTTCCTCAACACCCACCAGGATTGCTACTTAAAAAAAAAAAAAAAGGAAAGGAACAAGCATTGGTGAATATGTGAAGCCAGTACAATCCTCATACACAGCTGGTGTGAATATAAAATACCACAGTCACTGAAAAACACTTAAAAAGGATGTTTACATCATCAAAAAGTTAAACATAGAATTATCACGTTACCTAGCAACTGCATTCTTAGGTATATACCCAAAATAATTGAGGACAGATATTCTAACATGCACTTATACACAGATATTTATAGCAACACTTTTCATAAAAGCCAAAAGGTAAAAGCAACCCAAGTATCTATCAACTGGTAAAGGAATAAACAACACAGTGTATATCTATGCAGTGGAATGTTATTCAGTCATAAAAAGGAATGAAGTGCTAACACATAACTACAATATGGACGAATACAGAAAGCATGATGTCAAGTGAAAGAAATCAGACACAAAATGTTACATGCTTCATGTGTCCATTTATATGAAATATCCACAATGTCTCCCACTCTCCTCTGCTCCTAGATAGAGGAAGACAGAGGCAAGTCAATTACCTTACTGAAAGACCATCCCAGTGCACTGTAGCCCTCACTGAGCTTCACAAAACAAGTGTCTATAGTATAAAACCATTTCCTTCAGTCAGCTGAAGCCTAGGCAGACTAGATATGTCTGGTATATTATACGTATAACTTCCTCATTGGTGCCTAGGCTCTTTTTTTTTTTTAAGAGAAGGCCTTTCTGTGATAAGCTTCCCTAAAAGAACTTGTTTCCAAAATATATTACTCCATTCAGAGACTGAATTGGCTGCCACCAGTTTTACTTAGAAAGTCTTTATAACTTTCCATTCAAGTGCTTTCCTTTTTATTTTTTTATTTTCCTGAAAGTGCTCATTTAGTTAGCAGAGAGTCTTCATTTGATATATGGTCAATTAGCATCTGTTTGCACATGTAGAGTAGTAGTCTTGGCTCATGGACAGGGATGGAGATAGATGCAAATGATGTCTTTCTTTCATAGCTTTATAAGGTAAAAAAAGACAATGTGAAGTGATGGTTCTATGAGTCTTCTACAAGATGAACTGTAGATATCCTTACTGCAACTTCTCTGAAAACAAGTTCTCTGATCCTATCAAAAGGGTGCAAGAAAATGGCATCTTTTTTCCACTCCCCTTTCTGTAGCAGTCTGCAAACAAGTCACAATGCACATTATGACTAGGAGAGGCAGCATGAAAGTGTAACCAAGTGTTATACCTTCAGTTGAGAGCTGTTAAGTGCAGGAATGTCTCAGAAGCACTGTAATTGGTTTTTGGTAAAGGTGTGGGACAGTTTGTTGGATGATAGTATCTGAGGAGTGAGAGGAGTGGGATTATTTTTCCTTAACTTTCTTAACATAATCTACTGTAATTTTCTGATAGCTTTAGCCAAAGGCATTACTTCCCAAATATTTGGGAAGTAATGCCTTTGACTTAACATGAAGATTATCTGATCTTAGCTGATGTGTAGGAGAGACAACTTCTGTAGGTTAAGCTCATATAGCACAATGCCAAAGAAATAGAGAAATTGGAACAAATTTGTGGATGTTCTCTCAATTAGAATCTTTTGTGGGGCCATTCAGAAAACGGAGCAAACAGGCTGCTCTACCCGCTAAGAATAACACCAGCAAGATCTCATTGTCTCACTTCTGCAAAGCCAAAATTGCCAGTTTGCCTCTGTGGATGATATTTTTTGTATTTAAATTGTCTACTTCCTGAACCATCTGACAAGCAATGCTGATTAACTGGCACACATAAAACTTGGGATCTTATATACACAGATGTTTGTTGAGGTTGCTGCCCTCACATCACTGTAACAAACTGATAAGACTGTGTGGAAGCAGAATGTTCATGTGTTGGATTTTACTCAGGACATCTGGAATGCCTCTGGCTTTAACTACATATTTAACTACAATATGTCTCTACCACTTGCCCACATAAGTACTGTATAAATTTATCCAATCTGAGAGAGAACATGGCATCATTGGTATGTATCTTGTTAATAGCTTGAATTTCTGTTTGCAACATCCTAATTTTTCTTCTGAAGCTTAATTCTGATTCATGTTCTTTGTGCTTATATGAAGGTCTCAGTTGAGACCACCCAACTAGGTTCACATTTAAAGCTATGCGCAGTGTTAAAAATGAGGCTAATTCACTGACTGACTTTACACTGCAACCTTCTTAATCCCACTGTTCACATTCAGGAAGGTGCTTACCAACTAAACTTCAGGGTTAGAGGTTGAGCTCTGCATCTGAGAAAGAGAAGCCTCTGAGAAGAATTTTGGGGGTGCAGAACACGAAGGCATGGACTCTGGAATGTAGGGTTGACTCACTTCTGTTAAGGGGGATTATGTTGTAGAAAACTGTACCAGAACTCAAGTCTCATAACAGCATTTTTAGTAATAAAACAATCAGGATCTCGGGTTTGAGCTTACGTGGCTTTCAGGAGTTTTAAAAGAAATACATAACTCTAGAATGTTATGAGAACTAGGATTGGACAGTAGGGATGTTGTCACAGAAGGCATTGACCACATTGGACCAAACACTAATTCCACATGACTGTAAAAACCTTAAATGCTTGACATTCATTCCTGTGCTTTAAAAAGCATCAATGCCATCTTTTTTGTTTTAATTTTAGATTCAAGGGGTACATGTGCAGATTTGTGTGTGATGGTGAGGTTTGGTCTTCTATTACTTTAAAAAAGTGTCTTATGTTTATAATGTAATCCAAATTTGATTTTTTTTCCCTACTGGACAGCATATTTCTATAGCTACAAAGATAACCTCTTGGGGAAAGAATCTTGTTCCTATACTTAAAGCACCTCATAAATGTGAGCTGAAAAGATAAACCACCATCTTCATAGTATCAAAGGTTATCTCAAGTGTAAATGAACTTAGTACTCTGATATTAACAGCAATACTAAAACTGGCAAGCATTCTGGATTTCCAAACCTTCTTCTCTTTCCAGAGAGGCCTAGATGATCTTAATTAATAGGAAAACATTAGTATGAGTCAAAGTAGGTTCTAAGTTTCCACTCTTTTTTCAGGACAAGGAGATTTTGTAAGTGACTGTGAATCTTATGATTACTGGAGAAGAGAATGAACCCTTGATGGAGCTGCTGGTTGAGCAAATGGATGTTCCTTCAGCTTGGTCAAGCTATCATCCTCAGGCATCCATGTCAGATTATTTCAAGGGTAGCCTACCAAGTTCTATAGAAATGGAACAATGATATTTCTTGCAAAATTGAAGAGAAGATCCAAAGTTCCAAAAGACAAGAGATGAGTTGAAAAAATGATAGTTGGTAAGAACCCCTCCTGGATCAAAGATATGTACATGCTCACTGAGTTGAGAGTTTTTATAGAACCCTAATAGTTTTTACTAAGTTTTTGAAGTTTCATTGTAGAGACAAGAGTAGTTGGTATTGAGCATTTTCTATCATTACTGCTTTTGTCTACTCCTTTGAGAATTCAGATAGGACTTTACAAAATTTATGTGCCTGTCTTCCTGACTCATTTATATTTACTTATCAACAAAACCAAGAAGTTCCTGCATTTCCCTAGCAGGTAGTCTACTGCAAGCTTGTTTGAATTGGACAATGCAGTCCTAAGGGTAGATATTGAGCCCTTCTCTCATTTCTTAGGTTTCTATACTCGTTATTAAAATTTTAACTACCTTTTATGTTGATTCACTTTATGAATGTTGCCAAAGCCAAGGCAAATCTATGTAATCTATGTTACACAGTTTTTTTCCTGATAAGAGGATCTGAGATCTAGTTTCTGCTTACCCCTACTAATTGTCATAAAATAAGTTTTTAACTTTACTGATACCATGAAAACCAGAAATATTGACAACCACATTCTCTACAGTAATTCTGTAGCTATTAGAAAAAAGATTTCCCTTTTATCTATGTTTTCAGGAAAGGAATATCTAAACAGGGAACTATTGTTTATATGTGTAGCTTTATGAAAAAAAGAATTTTTAGGTGAGTTGTTGGTCATTTCTATGGCCATTGATTGTCCTGGGACTATTAGAGAAGGAAGCCAAGAATAACTGACTCACCAACAATGATATAGTTCAGATGTTGAGTTCAAATTGAAGATGGCAGAATAAAATACTTGCATCATTTACCTAAGCCAACACATTAGAGTTAAAATTAAAAGTATAGGACAGATTAATATTCACCATTAAATTAATCTTCAAATAGCAAGCAATGACTAAGTAAGATATAGGTAGGTCAAGGCTGGCTGGTTCAGATACATTTAAATGTGGAGTTCCAGCAATGGTGTGCTCATACATGAGTTGGAAAAGTATTGTTAGAATGAGACCCTAAAGCTGGTCTGACAATGCTAGAAATAGGTTAGAACTGACAAAAAGAGAGTGATAAAAGCAATTATCTGCACAGACTAAGTGAGTGGAGATTTTGGCAAAGCCTGATTCACTTCCACTAACTCTTCGTTACATAATTTCTTATGGAGTCAAGATGCTCAGAGGCTGTGAAAATTAATAATGAAATAATGAAATAATTCTGGGTCATGTCGCTTTTTCTAAGCACAAATTAAGTGCCTATGGAACAATGAGGCTCCAAAGTACCCACCATAGCCAGGGTCTTTGTTCTCTATTCTTGATCATATGAGTTTAACACTCATGAGAACTTGGCCTGCTGTAATGACCACTTCTTGCTATAACTCTTTTGGGTGCCATATAACCTTTTGTCTCACCAAACCTAAAGTATACTATCTAGGGAATAACTACGGTGGAATTGAATGTGGAAGGCTATGGTATTCTTTGACAGACTTTAGACATTTTTATTTCAAACTTATAATCTAGATGTAAAATCTAGGGTTTCTAGGAGAAGAATTTGTAATATAAGGGTTACTCATGAGATGCAATAAATCCTGGGCCCTGCCAACCTACTTGGTGGGCAAGGTCAAGTATAGGAATTTCTTCATATAGATATTGTTAAATCCCATGTCAGTTACTTTTCATGACATCAGCAATGCATTCTACATTTAAGTTAAGACATATAAAATATTTTCTCACCCTTCCCACTCAGGACCCATTTTCTCTACCCAGACGAAAGTTGGCACTTCCCTTGGCATATTATGGGTTTCAAGGAGGACTTAAAGGAGGTGTACCACCTCCATGAGCATGGGCCCTCTTACTTTGCTTGCACAAAATATTATAATTGGGACTATACCCTATGTTTTCTCCCGAGGTGGATATGGCATGAAATAAAAAAATTGAAATAACAAGAGAAAATACATTCTAGTAGAATAATGAAGGAAGTGTGGGATGAAGCTTTAGACAGAAGTTCTATTCACATATGACCTAGAATATTTTCTCTGGCTCCAAGCCGAGGCAACTTATAACAGGCCAAACCCCATCATTGGTTTTCCCCTTAGTGGTGTATGCCAATATTATCAAGGTCTTTGGTCTGCTGGGAAGAATCATATCGTATCCCCCATATCACACTTGTGTCTAATTAATATCAACCATGACGAACTTAGGAAGAGAGAGACCATCAAAAAAGTCAAACTTATGACTGTAGTCTTGATATCTTTAAAGACTGGTAAAGCAGAGAATCTTTGTATGTAAGTACTCCATAGGAAAAAAAGTGAAAGTCTAACTAGTAGTATCTGGAAAAGGCTCTGAGATCTTCTACCATAGAGTTGACTAAATATCCTAAGGAGGAGTGAATTGTAAAGAAGCAATAATACCAAAAATGTCCTACATTTTACCTCAGAAAACTCTGATTTGAGAATTTTATTCAAAATGATGTGGTAATATAGTTCGGGACCATCTTGTTTAATCTTGATTTATGAAAAATGTATAATTAAATAAACTATTCTGGACTAACTCTTTTTAAAATGGAATCTTCGATTAAAGAATTTGGGGCCCTGTAGATATTAGAGGCTGGGGTCTCTGACTTAAAACATGGGCACTGTTCTATCTACTGATGATTTTTAACTTGCTATATGTCTAAATGTTTCCACAAAACCTCATTACATAGCTGAGAGGACACACATTTATTTTGGATAAAGCTAAAACTGTACCACTAAAGCGATTTACCAAAAGTTACTAAGTGGCAATTTTAAGACTGGATGAAAATGCTTGCAATTATACCATTATTATGTCCAAGAATACAATGAGCTTCCTGTTCATGCCATTGAAGGCTTTTCGGTAGTTTGAGACATAATATCAACACTGGACACCAAAGAGCTTGACCTTCAACACGTATAAAGGAAACAATTGAAAACCAGAGAAAGTCTCCCTAGTTGGTAAAAAGAGAATTAGACTATTGTTGTGGCACTAAGAGAAGGAGCAATTAAAGGTGGTCATCACTGATGAGACAAAGATACTGTTTGTCCTGGGAAAAGAGATGATTGACCTGTTTGAAGGGTAGTAAACAAGCCTAGATCTCTTCATCTTTAAAATACTGGGTGTTACTCTCATACATAAGTAATAAACCCCAAACAAGAATATATCCAATTAATTACACACATTTTCTTGCCAAATCCCATTTTCCTGCCTTTTCTCACTGTAAACATTCTCCTGATCTTCATTGTGCCTTTTCTTTTAGTTTCATAATATGTACCTAAGTAGTATTTAGTTTTGCTGGTATTAATGTTATCAATAAATTATATGCTATACAATTGTTAATGATTTTTTTTTCATTTACTTCCAAGCTGTGGGTAGCTTTATGTCAATTATTTTTATGTCTGTATAGTATTCCTTAGGTTTTATTTAGTTAACATTTAGCATGTTCTACACTTGAACTTTCTATTCCTACAAGGACTCTGAAAAAGTAAACTTTGCATTTAGTCCTAGAAACTGAACACATCATAACAGTGTTCCCATTTAACCTGATAACTACACAGACTCATTCACACCTCGTAAAGTCAATGGCATTTTCTCATTGTCCCCAGTTCAGAGATAGGAAACTTATTTTAGCTGTGGGTTTGCAGCTCCTTTTGGGGGACTATAACTTCAATTCTATACTGTACTCTACTTTTGACACATCCCGAGGTATACTTTGATCCTATCTCATGGATTGGTTACTATAGGGGATGCAAATTTATTTAATGAGGTGGGAGACATGAGAGAAAACACCAACTCTCTTTTCCCTTTTCCCAGTTAGGATCCTGAGGAGAAACCTGTATAGTTTATTGGATAGAGTTTCTTGAATTTGATCTCAAGGATTTGTGTTGTCTCCAAGCAGAGCAAGAGATTGTGGTACCAGCAGTCAGATCTATTCTCTTCAGCGTTCTTCCTGTGAATATCACCTTAGACTTTTATGTCTCCATCTTCATCCAGAACACTTCTTTTCCAGTGAAGCAACAATCTTCCTGATTCTATACTGCCTCTGGTGCTACCACAGCTATTGGCCAAAAAGCAGAGGTTTAACTGAGGAAGGAAAGTCCTTTAGAAGACTAAGAAGGATGAAGTTAAAACACATAGAATTTCTCCATTTGCAGAAGAGATTGTGGTAATTTTACAAATCATCTTTGACTCTAACATAGGATTGTTTCCTTTGACTGTGTGTTATTATATTTTTAAAAACTAGTAAGTGAGGAAGGAATTATAGATTATTAAAAAGAAAAATATAAATTTTCCAATTATATCCTTTTAAAATTATACATATAATTAACCTAATTCATAGCATTTAGGGAAAGTAATATCCTCATAAACTCAACCACATTAGATTTGGGCAATCTGAAGATTAGTTCAGCTAGCTGTGCTAAAGCACTTGTCATCTACATGATTTTATACCTATCTAACTCATTAATATGTTTCTGAAAAACTTCTCTCTGAATTAATACCTGCAGGTCTGTGATAAAAAGTTGAAATTCTCTCCCATTCTTTGTGCCTGAGTATTTTTAAATTTGGATTCATTTCTACCATCTAGATGTCAAACTCATGTAAAATTTTATGATTATAGTTTAGTCCAGGGGCACATTGTAGTGTCTTTTAAAGTTCAGCAGTTGCCAAGAATATCCTGTTTACCCTGTACCGTGATGGACATTAAAAAATTTTTTACAATAAACCTCACTGATAGATGTCATCTTCACTTTATTAAGGAGAAAATTCAAATTCTTTTACTAAGAACTTACTGCCCCAAATTACTCTACCCTTCAGTTCTTCTTGACCTATATGCTTTTGAGTTTAGAATTCATCATTTATTCCAGGCAATACTGGCAGTCAGAAGATAACATTTCACATACTCTGCCATTTTACATTGGCCTTGAGAACTTAGTCAATGAATTGCAACACAGGATCTATCATCTCACAGGACGAATTGACATCACAGTATCATCCTAATTTTCCAAGTCTTTAGGGAAGTTAGAGTCCAAAAATTTCCCATTCAGATTGTACTGTTTGGCCAAAAGGATACATTCTTGACTTTTAATTTGGCAAGGCAGTCAAGTAAGTGCAAAACTGATCTTGAAGTCAATTGCTATGCCTGAGAAAGCATGTCAGGAACTCAAATATTGACAGACACCAGGTATCTGAAAACTCATAGTACCACAAAAAATGAAGAAATGTCAAAGTTGCAAACCCGAGGCTGATTTTAAAGGTTAATGTATTAAACATAAACATTAAATATTGTTATATTTGCATTAAATTGTATAGCTCATAAAAGATTTTCAGGATTTGCAAAGGAAATAGTTACCAAAGGCAGAGAAATCCCTAATAAGTTCAAGTTTAAAGCTGGCTCGTGATTTTTAATTTCCATCCTTTACTATTTTTTGACTTTACAGTTTATTACCAGGATCTTTATGCCAGCATAAATCTCTATTTGAAGTTATTCTTTCACGTAATGTCGAAAGAACCAGTGCTTGCAGGGCATCAAAACCTGTCTTAGTTTGTGTTCATCCCAAAACAGAACCCAAAACAGGTACTTGAGTGCATATTATTTAGCTGGTAGATATTTCCCAAAGGAACAGAGGTGAAAGAGTGAGGCAGGACAGGGAGAAAAACTAAGAAGGGCCAAATGCCTTGGTCTTATATTGTCTCCATCATTATTCAGCCAGAGCAGAATTGGGCTCTTAAAAAGAGATGTTCCACCGGGCTCGGTGGCTCAGCCTGTAATCCCGCGCCTTTGGGAGGCTGAGGTGAGTGGACTGCCTGAGCCAGCGGGTTCGAGACCCGCCTGGGCAGCGAGACCTCTTCTCTACAATAAATCAAAAAATCAGCCGGGCATGGTAGCGCGCGCCTGTAAATTCCGGCTACTTGGAAGGCTGAGGCGGAAGGATCGCCGGAGCCCAGCAGGTCGAGGCTGCGGTGGCCGGGAGTGGCCACTGCACTCCAGTCTGGGCGACCGAGTGAGACTCCAACTCAAAAAAAAAAAAAAAAGAGATGTTCCCTTTTTCCTTGAACTGACAGTCTTTCTGATTCTGTGCTGCCTCTGATGCTATCATAGCTATTGAACAGGAGGTAGAGGTTTAACAAAAAGGAAAAGAACAACCTTAGTGTACTATAGATACCCAAGGTTCCATTGTACTGGTGACCCTCGGGAAATTGTGGAACACACTTCAGATCCCTCCCATTGAAAGATAAGGAGGTAAGAAAGTTTATCAATCCACTCCCATAAGCCATTTGTTGATGCTCCCAAACTTTTGGACTGTGCCTAAAAGTAGACTGAGAAGACTTTTGTGGCCTCAGAAAAGCCCTAAAACAAGAAAACGGAGTGCATCCAGAAAGCACGTGCAATGTGTGCAATAAGCATGAAATTTCGCATCACAGTTGTGCTTAAACAAGGGGACTGAGGAGGAAGGGATCCATTCACCACATAATTCTGCTGCAGCCATGCAGAGTGAATGTGAAAGAGGGAATGTAGCTGAAACATACATTTGTTAGCTGCTTGTTAGCTATGACTATCTAGACTCCAGGACACAGGAGGGAATGCAGGGAATTATTATAAGTGCAGGAAAACTTCATGATATGGTTTAGGTGAATGGAGCTCTGGCTCATTTCTTTTTCTCCTCTACAGTGTAGCCACCATGTCCTGAAACTAGCCCAAGCAGGATTAGGCTCTTGAAAATACACAGTGCCATAGCATAGATCTATTTATTAAGCAGGTGACTGCATGAGAAAATAATCTTCTGGTTGTTAATAAACTTATCTGCTTAAACAGAGTACTTTCTCTACATTTAAATTCAGTACCAATCACTGAACACCTGCTGTCATGCCCCAAAATTAGTTCTATATGTTTATTATAAGGTCTAAGTCATCTCAAAAGTAGGGGCCAGCTATATTTTACAGAGAAAGAAGCTAAAGATGTGTCACCAGGTAATTTATCCTGTGTGATCCAGATTGTCATGGTTTTAGGAACTTTAAGTTATAATGCCATTCATGTTTCACAGACCCTAAGAATCTAATGTCTTAATATGTAATTATTACATCGCCTTCAATGTACATTTACTTTAATAATGATAGTTAAACCTTGATAAGACAAAGATCTTTGTTTCTGAATAAAAAGAGTTGTAAACAGGAAAAAAAACGGTTTCAGGTGGTATAAAGTTTATACAGTAATTCTTCAGGGACTACAGCTGTTCTAGTAATCAAGGAGAGAAAGAACGCAATTAACCCCAGGTATAAATAATTAAAGTCAGTTTAAGTCCTGACTTCTCTAATATATAATATAGGGGTATTTTTCTATATATTTACGAAAAGAGTGACCCAAACTCAGAATCTGGACTCCAGCAGGTCAATGTCTCCTGTTTGGGGGACTTTGGGCCCAGTCTTTGATTACATAGGATAAAATGCATTTGCAGGCTCTTTAGGGAGTAGGATGAAATATAAAAATGGTAGTTGAGGGGAAAAAAACTCTCCCTGGCATCTTGCTGAGTGAATGTTCTCTCAGACTATATATACTCTATGTGTGTGTGAACATGTCATACAGCGCTGGCTGTCAAGTATACATCTGATTGTCAGGGCAGAGGGGAATTTAGTACTTGGTTTGCAAGATGGTATGCCAAATAGACATTTGCAAGATGGTATGCCAAATAGAGCAATTATCCACAAAAACATCTTAAGAATGGTGGTAGTCGGTTGAACATTAACTTTCTGGATATGAACTCCCTATATAGAACTCATATAAAATGTAGACAGGTAGAAAGGGGGAAAATATATGGTCACAATCCTAGCCCTGATTTTTAGAGCTACCCAGCCCACAGTCTATGATATTCTAATGGCAGATAATGTTGAGCATATGGGTAGTCATAGCACAACCTGAAAGCCTGAGGATGATATCCTGGCTAACTTATACTAAGAAAGTTTTCCAAGCTTTGTGGGAACCTTGAGCAGAAGGATGTAGCATTTCACACCACTTTGGGGAGGGGTGGGCTCTAAAACATAACAGCAGAATTTCTGACACTCAGTATATGGTCAGTAGGCAGTAACAATAAATACTTACTTCTACATTAGGACCTTAGGTCTCAGAATGATGATTATGTTCACCTTCAGTAACAGAGTTCTGATATGCCTTTACCCAACTTCTGGTGCTCTAATTTTGAAAGCAAAGGAACTGTATTGTGAATTTTCTATTATTCTTGGTATTAATCACTCCTTTAGGCTATTAAGTACTATTTGGGAGCTTGATCCTCTCTAAATACGTGGCTTCTCATAGTTCAAAAAGGGAGCAATGAGGAGTGACATCAACAAGATGACAAAATAGGTCTTTCCAGCATTTATTCCCTCACAAAAACATTGATTCAAACAACTAGGCATGCACAAAAATACTGCCATCAGAACAAAATAATTCAAGTAAGAGATTGAGTACAGTACAGCACCTGGGTGTAGCTCAGATATAAGAAAAGATACATTTAAGAGTAGGAATAATAGTTTCACAATATTCATGTCACCTCTCCCCCAAAGCCCAAGCAACACAGCCAAGAGAGAGATACCTGCTGAATAGAGGAAGGAGAGTGATGTAAACACCCAACTTTGCTGTTGAACCCAGCAACAGGCCTGCCCCAGTTAAACTGATCACCAGGCCAACCCTAGGCTCCAGTACCACAGACCAGATTCCAGGCACACTTCAATTCAAGGCCAACCCTTACTGTTACAGTTCATAGGACAGCTTCTAAGTACTCAGGTTTCAGGTCAATCAACATGACCCCAGGGTCTAAGCAGCCCAAGCATCAGACAAGAATCTTCAGATCTCCAGGACAGCACCCATGGACCCAGGAACCAGGCTTGCCACAGAGAAATCAAGTTCCATCTTTGCCCCCAGTGGATCTAGGAACCAGGTAAATCTCTATGGACCCAGGAGCCAGGCCTGCAGAACCATAAACCAAATAAAACTCTTTTATTTATAAATTGCCAAGCCTCAGTTATTTGTTTATAGCAGTGTAAAGTGGACCAACATAGATATCAAGAAAGGAAGAATGGACCAAAGGAAATACAAAATAGTAAAAACAAATATAACAAAATGAAATTAGTAAGTTTTTTTCTATAAAAACTAAATGTAAGCCGGGCTCGGTGGCTCAGCCTGTAATCTCATGCCTTTGGGAGGCTGAGGTGAGTGGATTGCCTGAGCCCACGGGTTCGAGACCCGCCTGGACAGCGAGACCTCATCTCTACAATAAATCAAAAAATCAGCCGGCCATGGTAGTGCATGCCTGTAATTCCGGCTACTTGGAAGGCTGAGGTGGAAGGATTGCCGGAGCCCAGCAGGTCGAGGCTGCGGTGGCCGGGAGCGGCCACTGCACTCCAGTCTGGGCAACAGAGTGAGACTCCAACTCAAAGAAAAAAAAAACTAAACTAAATGTAAACAAATTAAACTATCCAATAAAAAGACATAGGTACCTGAATGAATAAATTTTTTAAAAAAGATATAGCTATATATTGCCTATAAGAGACTCGTTTTTAGCTTTAAAGACAAGCATAGGTTTAAAGAGATGTTTCATGCAAATTGTAGCCAGAAGAGAATAGAAGTGACTTTAGTAATATCAGACAAAATAGACTTAAGTCAAAAACTGTCACAAGACACATGGTATTATATAACAATGAAACGATCAATTTATCAAGAGGATATAACAATTTTAAATATACATGCACCCAACATTGGAGCACCTAATTTATAAAGCAAATATTAATAAAACTGAAGGAAAAATAACATAGGGAATTCCAATACTTGCTTTCAGCAAAAGATAGATTATTCAGTCAAAAAATCAACAAGGAAACAGCAGACTTGAACAACACTATAGACTATATGGACCTAACAGACATATACAGAACATTCTATCCAACAGCAGCAGAAGACATTCTTTTCAAGTGCACAGGGAACACACTCCAGGTTACATCATATGTTAGGTCACAAAAATGTCTCAGCAAATTTAAGAAGATTGAGATTACATAAAGTATCTTTTCCAACTATGATGGTATAAAACTAGAAATCAACACTTGAAAGAAAACTGGAAATTTACAAACACAGGGAATTAAAATCATACCCTGAAAAACTGACATGTCAAACAAATTAAAATAGAAATAAAAAATATTGAGATTAATAAAATAGAAACCACAACATATTGAAATCTATGGGATTTAGCAAAAACAGTTCTAAGAGGGAAGCTTATAGAAATAAATGCCTACAATAAAAATGAAAAATGTCAAATAAGCTATCTAATTTTATACCTCAAAGAACTATAAAAATAAAACTAAACTGTACCAAAGACAGTAGGAGGAAGGAAATAATAAAGATCGAAGCAGAAATAAATGAGAAACTAGAAAAAAAGAGAAAAAAATTAATGAAACTGAGTTGTTTTTTTAAAGAAAAAGGCAAACAAAATTGACAAACATTTAACTAGACTAAACAAGAAAAAAGACTCAAGTAAAATCATAAATGAAAAAGGGGACATTACAACAAATATCACAGAAATATGAAGGATCATAAGAGACTGCTATGAACAATTATATGGCAAAATATATGCTGAAAGATAGAAAATTTCCTAGAAACATACAACTTAACAAGATATTATGAAGAAAAATAAATCTGAATAGAAAAATAACAAGTAAGGGGATTGAATAAGTAATCAAAAATTTTCTAAAAAAGAAAATCTCAAGACCTGATTGTTTCACTGGTACATTTTACCAAAGAATTAATGCTGACTCTTCTCAAACTCTTCCTCAAAATTTTTGAATTAAAACACTTGCAAACTCTTTTTAAAAGACCATTATTACCCTAATACTAAAGCTAGACAATGACAATACAAGAAAAGAAAGTTATAAGCCAATATCCCTGATGAACATACTGGTAAAATCCTCAACAAAATACTGACAAAATGAATTCAACTGGACATTAAAAGGATCATACATTATAATCAACTTGGATTTATCCCTGAGATGCAGTGATAGCTTAACATACACAAATCAATAAATATGATATATCATTTTAACAAAATGAAGGACAAAAACCTTATGATCATTTAATAGATGCAGAAAAGGTATTTGAAAAGGTCAATATTGTTTTATGTTATAAATTCTCAACAAATTAGGTATAGAAGGAATGTACCTCAACATAATAAAGTTCATATATCAAACATATGGACTTCATAGCAACTTGGATGGATTTAGAGTCTATCATACTCAATGATCTATCATAGAAACAAAGAATAGAGTACAAAACGTTCTCACTCATAAACGGACCCTGAACACTTACCATAATACTCTAAGAAGGGGATTGGCAGTAGCAGGATACTGCTGGGGTAGATGGGGGAGATGGGACACAACATCAATAAGCGTACCTGATCTCAAACCAGATAAAGTGGGGACCAAAGGGAGGCCCAAACTTTACCTGTACAATGACAACTTGTATGCCTAATCCTGAATTGCACCCCACATCCTTAAAATAAAATTAAATTAAAATTAAGTTTATATATGACAAGCTCACTACTAACACAATACTCAACAGTAAAAAGTTGAAAATATTTTCCTTATATCAGCAACAAGACAAGGATGACCACTTCACCACTTCTATTCAATATATTACTGGAAGTCCTAGCCTGAGCAATTAGGTAAGAAAAAGAAATAAAAGTCTTCCAAATTGGAAAAAGAGAAGTAAAATTGTTTCTATTCGCAGATGACATGATCTTATATATAGGAAATCCTAAACACTTCACCAAAAGCTTTTAGAACAAATACACAAATTTAGTAAATTTTCAGGATACAAAATCAGTAGTTTCTATACACTAATAATGAACTATTAAAAAAATAAAGAAAACAATATCATTAATAATAACAATCAAAATAAAACTGAGTCAATTTAAACAAAAAGGCAAAAGATTTATATACTAAAAACTATAAAACATTAATAAAAGAAACTAAAGAAGACAAATAAGTGAAGAGATATTCCATGTTCATGTACTGAATGAATTAATATTGTTAAAATGAAGATACTACTAAAGCAATCTACAGCTCCAATTCAATCCAAAAATTCCAGTGAAACTTTTCACAGAAATATTCTTAAAATTTGTATAAAACCACAAAAGACCCGTAATAACAAAAGCAAGGAAAACAATGTTTGTGAGTATCACACTAGCTAATTTCAAAATGTACTACAAAGCTATAGCAATTAAAACAGCATGGTACTAGCATAAAATCAGACACAAAATCCAGTGTAACAGAATGGAGAGCCCAGAAAGAAATTCATGCATTTATGGTCAATTAATCTTTGACAAATGTGCCAAGAACACACAATGAAGCAAGGACAGTCACTTCCTTGTAAAGAGAAGGGGCATGGAAAAAATGATGTCCATATGCAAAAGAATAAAATTAGACTTCTATGTCATACCATATGCAAAAAAAAATGAACTCAAAACTTAAATGTGTACCTGAAACTATAAAACTACTAGAAGACAACATAGATGTATATCTTCCTGACATTGGTCTTGGCAAAGATTTGTTGGAATCACCAAAAGTTAGTAGTCTTGTCTTTCTTCCAGAACCCTCTTGATGTACTGAGAATGTGTCTTTCTTATTAAAAGTCACCCTATTTTCCACCCAGACCTTCCAAATGAACCTTTCAACACACTAGAAGACTGTAACACACACTCCTCTATCTGGAACTGAATTGGCCATGTGACTGAGTTAGGAGAAAAACTCAAGATTTCTCTCTTTATTGGAGCTTAGTCCTTGTGACTTGGTTGTGTTTGCTTCAATAAAATAGACATTCTTGTCCCAAAGGTACACTCATAAAACACCCTCACACAAAAGTGCTATTCTCAGAGCAATTTATTCATGAACAAGCATCCATGATCTACTTCTGCTCTGACATGTGGCTTTTGCAGTACCACAAAATACTGCAGTGGTTAGTTACTAGAGTCCTAAAAGGCAGTCTCAGTGTCATTTATTAGGACTGGTAATAATATATATAGTAATAGTAATTACTATAACTTTGTAGTACATTTTGAAATTAGACAGTGTGATACCCACAGCATTGTGATCTTTGTTCCACCGATGGTCAACAATTGATGCTTCTCAATTTTCCTAATTCTTTTTTTATAATCTATGATTCTGATGCATCAAAAGAGGAAATAAGCACAGAGAATAAAGTCTTTTGCTAAAAAATGGAATATATGTTTCAGATTTGTGGAATACTGAATGCAATTTCAGTAGCAAGGCAATGTTGAGCTAACTCTGCCACCTGTCTTTCCTGAATTAGTCCACCCAGTATGGAGAAGGTATGTGGTAGAAAGATGAACCAGGTCTTTCAGTGCTTGAGTGGATAATGTGAACTGAGAAATATGTGTTAGGAAAAATTATGAATATCATTTGGAATAATTTTGCCTTTGGTGGGAGAGGATATGTAGTATGGAATTCTGGGTCACCATAGCTATACTGCAGAAGAGAATGGCAACCATGTTCTTAAAAATTGCATGACCCGAGTAGAATCTGAGCTCTTTTCAAGAAACCAATGGTGAAACATCAGAAACATACCCTACATATGGCAAGTGTTGGTTTTAGGGCCAGGATGAAGTAAAATAGCAAGGGAAATGTGTGCTTCTTAGCAGAATACCACAGCACTCTTCTGAAACTGAGGTCTCTATTTAGGCTTCAACCCCAACTTATATTTGTAGCCCTTATTTCCCATAGAAGTAAAATTTCCATTTACTTTTCTATAAAATGTAAGGAGAAACCCATTACCAAGTACCTTATTTGCAGTTATCTGAATTTTCTTGTTTTTATAAGTGGTAGAACCAGGTTAAATGCCTTCATAAACTTATAAATTTCTTTCATACTAAGATATCTAAATATATTATTATCTAACAATCTAGCAGATAGTATAAGCTGCTATTTTGTGATGAGGCATGGTAGCAGCATTTCCATTGTCAAAGTCTTCAAAGAAATTTATTGTTTTGTTTAAGCTGAATACTAAACAGTCTTCACCTTTGACAAGAAATATGATTGCCTGCCTCTACTCTCTGACATTGGCCTAGAAAGTTAGAAGGGAATGTGACTGACTCCAGGTATTAATTCTACAAAGGCATTATGATCCATCTTTTATCTAAAATTGTTGGGAGACCTTCTCCAGGAGCTTGAACAGTAAGTAAAGGTTTGGGAGATTAAGGGTAACTATAGGTTAATGACAGAGACACCATTCTCAAGCCTTTTCCTAAACCTTTTAAGGTATAGAATTCCTCTTCAGAGGATCCAGTCAGGCCCTGGTATCTTGGTATGGTGTGTAGTGTCACAAACTCATTCAGGGTGAACTGAAGTCAGGAGTTGGCAGGAGGAGAGTTGTTCACACTACAACTCTGATTTTTGCAGTCTGAGATATTTCGCCTTGATGATAGCAGCAGGATTGTACTCAATTCGAATTCTGATTTGTTCTTACCAGGAAGGAAATAGGGCAACTTCCAGACATGTCATGATACAAATTAGTTTCTCCATCACCAAGGAGGAGAAATACCAAGAGCACTGTGCTGTGACTCTTCTTTTTACTAGGTTTCCAAGGGAGATTGAGTTTTTCAGTAGCTAAGAATTACTGCAGAAAACACAATTGTCAGAGCACTGCAATTCTCCAGTGGGAACTCTAAGACCAACAAACCTACCAGAAAATTGCAATGTTTTACCAGTCTTTCCCAGATCATGTTAAATTTCTGATGTGTTGGGCATGCCAAGTAGTGCTGTATGTAGGATAATAGATCATCCTCAGTCTAAAACACAGAGGTCCAGGACAACAATTTAAAAATGCTGATCAGAGTGTAGGAACAGGAATGAAAATAAAGTAATTTTGTGTCCCACATCAAAAAACAATAAGCTAAGAAACCAAATTGAAACAGCTAGACTTTTAAGTATTTTTTTAAGGCCCAGATCTGAATGACATGGAGGAGATAGAATAAATAATTTCTCAGGTACAGATGACCAAGGGCTGATTCTGGCTTCTTAAATCAGTCATTGTACTAGGGAAATTCTCATATTGAGCTTGGTCAAAGTGGCTAACCTTTCTACCTTGTGTCCAGCATAAATTCTGTGTGAAAATATAGGAAGAAATATAACTAGATTTGTGTGTGTGTGTGTGTGTGTGTGTGTGTCTTAAGATTAAGAGAAGAAGAAACTGGATCCTCAAGGCTTAGGATTGGTCTTCCTCTGACTTCTGGCTTCTTTAACCACAGAACTCCAAATACTAAGCAAAACAGATATGATGACAAAGGTTGCCACGCTTCCATTAACTTTTCATTATGTGAATTTTCATGAACCAATGTATTCACATTTAGAAATTAAAATTTATCTTGATCTCAAGCAAATTAAATTTTTCCTATATTATTTCTCCTACCCATACATTAAGGCATGCAATATCCAGGAGGGGCAAACAGGTTCCAGCTACTCACTGTATTACATTAGCTTTCCTTGAAAGCAGATTGTGAGACAAAGACCCAAGTACAAGAGGTTTCTTTGGAAAATAATCTCAAAAAATACCAGTGTCCAGATATGAGAAAGAAAAGGAATGGGTACCATTACTGGTACATATCAAACCAGTTACCACCTGGGAACTTTGGGAGTTAAAAAAAATCCAGGGGTGGGTCAGGCAGAAATGGTCCAGCTTGAATACCTCCATTGTCCTCACTCAGTGGCTAGGGGGAGCCCTAAGGAAGACTGACCTTGAGATGAATGCGACAATACATCCAAGTCTGTGCAGTGTTGCTATCAGTCAACTGTGTTTCCCCATCACCAAAAAGTATCAAGGGTACATGTGAGCAAAGTACCTCCACGTCTGTTTCTCATTTCATCATTGATGATATGGCAGTTTATGATATGGTAAAAGACATGTTCAAGGTCTGGGTGACATTCAAATATCAGCATTTCCTTTCTTACCCTTGGATCTTTAGAGTACTAACCAAAATCTCTGCTTTTAGGAGATGATGTTTATCCAAAGATATGTTACCACTATTGGTGTACCATGAAGGACTGATAATTTTCCACTGAATATCTCAAGTCTTTACCTCTAAATATTCCTCTCATCTACGTTTCTAAATCCAAACTGACCCACCCACCATCTGCTATGCTGTGGCCCTAGTCTTGCATCCTCTTTTGTGATTAACTCAACTTTAATTTTCTCATACTTTCTGAGAATCTGAATGGTGAAAAATCCTGGAAACAAAATTGAGCTTCTTCAATCTAGTCCATGAAAACTTTAACCTATTGTCCCTGAAGAGCAATAATCTTGAGCTATTCACAAAGGAAACATTTAGTAAAGATAAGCTAATAGCTTTGATGGCTTTTTCTTCTTACATAATTCTCTAGCACACTTTTAAAATCTTTTCAAATAAATATGAGATGGCATTCATTTTCAAGGAATACTTACTTTACCAAGATTTGATAGATAACAAAAAAGAATCTTCTCTAGAAAATTTCAGAAAGCATTGATTAATATGGAAGTTATTTTGCAATATATAAACTTCCATTCCCTCTCTGCCACCCAGGCATCTACTTTAGAAAATTTCATGGAACTGAGGAACTTTCCTGCTTTACTGGTAAGTAAGAAATCGGGGTCCCAAGGAAGGTATAATATTCACCTTACAATAAGAACTACAAGGCGGGCTCGGTGGCTCAGCTGTAATCCCACACTTTGAGAGGCTGAGGTGAGTGGATTGCCTGAGCCCGCGGGTTCGAGACCCGCCTGGGCAACTTGGTGAGAGCTCATCTCTATAATAAATAAAAAAAATTAGCTGGGTATTGTAGTGCGTGCCTGTAGTTTCAGCTACTTGGAAGACTGAGGCTGAAGGATCACCAGAGCCCAACAGATCGAGGCTGCGGTGGCTGGGAGAGGCCACTGCACTCCAGTCTGGGCGACAATGTGAGACTCCAACTAAAAAAAAAAAAAACTACTAATATTGGATTTACAAAGCTAGCTTAGCAGTCTTAAAGTTTGAGTTACTGTCTTTTGCATATATAAATCAAGATAACTTATTTGTATTTTCTCAACTTTTCAGAATATTACCAGGTTTATAAGGCCCCAAATTATCAATTACCAACATCATGACAAGTTATTGGGTTAATATTAGGTATACATTAAATAGAAGATATTTAGGATGATGCAAATTGCAGGAGGGAGGCATAAAAGCAACTATCAGAAGTAAATTTACCTTGAATTTGACCATGCATATATTGATAATTTTCTCTCAAAAATTTTTATCCTAAGAATCCAGGTACCATAGAGCATCAGGAAGCTGAAATCAAAATGTGGCTGAAGAACATATTATGGATGGCATAGAAAGTTTTTATCCCTCTTTAATTGTTCTCCTTGCGGGTGTATTTTAACATCTCAGTTTTCTCTGCATTGTGAAGTTGATCACTTTCTGTCATTCATTTAGTTGAATAAAACCCTCTGGGTGTTGTCTAATATCAAATACTCCATTATAATTGGATCATCCTGACCCAGGAGAGAATTGTGGATCAAGATACAGAGCTTCTTTCTGACTATTTTGATAAATGGACAGGGTCTTTTGTTTTCCTCTGCCAGGCCACAACCATGTTCTAACATCTGCTTGAACAAGGGTTCAGTCCAAAAGGAGATGGAAGTGTCTGGAAATCATCTCTACCTCTTGCTTTAGAAACATTCACTCAGCATCCCGATTTAAATTGTGTTTAATTTAACACAAGCTTATTGAAGATTTGAGATCACAGAGTTCTATAAACACTCTATAAATTTTCTTTCAGTCCTCATGGAAATCAAGACAGATTGCATAATGCCTAGAATAAGATTTTTCATAAACATTACAAGTATAGTTTTTGCTGAGTGATTGGAGATCAAAATATCATAATCCTGTATAGTTCAGTATAGGACTGTTCCATGTTTTTAAAAGGAATGAATAAAACAGAGGGGATGATCACAGAGGTAGAAAATTAAAGGCTGACTCTCTATTCTGGTAGACAGAAACACTATTTAAAAATCTAAAATTATTTATCTCCTCAAAAGGCAGACATTGTTCCAAGAGGTAATTGAGGGTCTTTTGATGAGATGGATGAGGCTACTTAAAACTATTCTTCAAATAAATTTAACAAAAGTTCATTTGCTCTGCAAATACAGCTCCATAAAAAGTATCTAGCCTCTATTACTGCAAACCAAGTTGTCATCCCAAATCCTCAATGTCCTTGATGCAATTCTAAAGCATCTATACTTTCTAAAATAATGGTGAAATAGCTGTGACATGAAGAAGCATTCAGTGTATTGTAGCTTTCAGTGTTCCACACCAGATGTTACCTGGAGGTAGCTTGTTGAACATCCTTCAGAATACTATCCTTTTAACACATGACGGCTGTGATGACCTCAGAAAAAAGGAATAAATGGGGTTAATTTAACTGCATAGAAAATTGAATTTTTAGTAATATTTTTAGTGTATTTTTGGTTCTTTTAGATGTTTTAGCCAACATCTAATCCGACTTCTCTTTCCTTAGATCATTTACTCTAGAAAACATACAATTGTAAGTCATTTCTCTGTCTCTTTGGAATGTACATGTATCTTCTACAACCCAGTAATACCTTTCTCAAGACATAGGAGCCATTCCTTTGAAGTGAATCATCAAGAAAGATAGGGCTTCTGTCTTCTAGTGTTTGTGGGAGGATAAGAGCTTAATTTCAATGTGCAGCAGTTTGCTGACAGAATGCCTAATGGCATCCCTTAATATCCTTTTCCTTTAGCACGTGCCAGCATTAACTTCTATGGAAAACAGTGTGGTGATTCCTAAATAAACGAAAACTTGACCTTTCATATGATCCAGCAATACTTCTCCCAGGTATATGCCTGAGGAACCTAAATCGTTCCACCAAAAAGACACCTGCACATGTAAGTTTATAACTGCACTATTCACAATAGCAAAAACACAGAACCAACACTACTGTCCATCAATAGTGTACTGGAAAAAGAAAATAGAGTACTATACACAATGGAGTATTACACAGCCACAAAGAAGAACAAAACCATGGATTTCACAGCAAACTGGATGGAGTTGGAGACTATCAAACTTAATGACCAATCACAGAAAAAAAGAACTGAAAACTGAATATTCTCACTCATAAGTGGGACCTGAACATTAATCACATGAACACAAGAAAGGGATTGGCAGTCGATGAACACTGCCAGGGGAAGGTGAAGGGAACACATAGCATCACAAAGGGTACCTGGTCCTAAACCAGGGGAAGTGAGGACTAGTTGGAGGCCCAAACATCACCTGCATGCAACCTGCTTATGTAGCTAATCCTGACTTGTACCACACATATCTATCAATCAATCAATCAATACCTTTTGATTTTGTTTTTAAGAGTTGAAGAGTTGAGCTTAGGTTATACTGAGGTCTCTCTCCTACTGCAGTAGTACTGAATAAAGTCTATCTTGCCCCAAATGTGTAGTTTTGTTTCTCTCTGACAGCTTATTCACTGTATTAAAACAAGTAATTTAAGCATTCATTTGACTTGACTGTATCCTGCAGCTTTGTCAAAAAATGTAGGAAACTAGAAATTTCTACATGTTACTTTAGAAATGCTAGGGTAATTCTGGGTCACAATATTCTGGTGTCAACAAATTCATTACAGGAATCTTCATTAAATAAGAACTATATATTCTCTATGCTTAAAAAAAAACTCTAAAGATTATACCATTAAAAAAACTGTTAGAACTAATAAACAAATTCAGGATTTTGCAGGTTGCAAAACCAATATATTAGTTACATCTCTATACAAAATCAGTTACATTGCTATAATAACAGTGACCAATCCAAAAACAGAATTTTTAAAAATTTATTTATAATAGTATCAAAAATAAAACAATAGGAATTAAATTAACTAAGGAATCAAAAGTTTTGTACATTGAACACTATAAAACATTACTAAGAGAAATTAAATAAGACAGAAATAAATAAAAAGACATTTTGTGTTCATGGGTTGGAAAATTTAATATTGTTAATATGTTAGTCCCACCCAAAGTAATCTACAGATTCAATGCAATCCTTCTTTAAAAATTCCAGTGAAGTTTTTGCAGAAAAAAAAATATGTTTGAAAGTCAAATGAAATCTCAAGGTATCGTGAAAATCAAAAACAATTTTGAAAAGAAAAATAAAGTTAGAAGATTTATACTTCTTGGTTTCCAAATTTACTTAATAGTAATCAGTATGGTTCTGGCATAAAGACATATAGATCACTGGAATAACTCTAAAGAGCCCAGAAATAAACCCATGCATACAAGGTCAAGTGACTATCAAGAAATGTGTCAAGGTCATTTAATGGAAAAAGGACAATCCTTTCAAGAAATGGTGCTTGGAAAATTGAATATGCACATGCAAAAGAATAATGTTGTTACCTAAAAACATATACAAAAATTAATTAAAATTGATTAAATACAGAAATATAGGAGCTAAAAATTTTAGACATAGTATAAAACACTTAGAAGAAAACAGGAAAATCATCATGACATTGGGTTTGGCAATTATTTCTTGAATAAGACATCACAAATAAAAGAAAAAATAGATAACTTGGACTTTATCCAACTGAAAACTTTTGTATATCAAATGGCACTACAGAGTAAAAAAAGCACCCATAGCTAAGGATAAAATATTTACAAACCATATATATAATGAGAAAATTAATATATGTATATATACTACATAAAAAACTTCTATACTTCAACAATAACAAAAAATACAGAACCTAATTTTAAAAACATGGACAAAGAATTTGAATAGACATTTCACCAAAGAAAATATACAAATGGCCAAGAAACACATGAAAAGATGCTTGATATTAGTAAACATTAGGGAAGTACAAATCAAAACCACAATAAAGTACCACTTCACATTCATCAGATGGCTAATTTTTTTTAAGTAAAAGAAAAGTGTTGTGTTGATAAGGATACATGTACTCAAAAAGTTAAAAGCAAGATTCAACCTATGTGTATACTTTTGTTCATAGCAGCATTATTCACAATAGCCAAAACGTGAGAGCAACCCAAGTGTACATTATACATACAATAGAATATTATTCAACTTTAAAAAGGAATAAAATTCTGACACATGCCATGTGTCAGAAATTCTGACAATAACATGAATGAACCTTGAAAACACTATAATGAGTGAAATAAGCCAGACAAAAAAGGACAAATACTATATTATTCCAAGTACAAGAGGTACCTATATTATAGACATTATAGAGAGAGAAGTAGAATAGAGACTACAAGGGACTGAGAAGATGAGGAGATGAGAAATTATTGTTTAGTCAGTTAGAGTTTCAGTTTGGGAAAATGAAAATGTTCTGGAGGTGAATAGTAGTGATGGTTGCACAACAGTGTAAGTGTATTTAATGCCACTAACCTGTACACTTAAAAATCATTACAATGGTAAATTTTATGTAATATATACACACACTGTCTTGGGTGGTACATACTTCACCAGTGAATTTCTTAACTCTCCAGAATACTAAACAATCAACTCGGTATTATTTTCTAAGAAGATGATAACAGTGTGGTCCATCAGCAAGAATGCCATCAAATACTCTATTACAAATCTCCAGTTTTAGGTGACAAAGGAGTGGGCCATGCCAAAGATCAGCAAACCAATAATTCAAAATGAAAAAGAATTAATTGAAGAGGAAGTAAGAGGTGAGCATGAAACAATAGGTAACTGAAATGCAAGTGAATCAAGGGCTGGCTGTGCTTTGTGGTTTGTTAGAATACTACTAAATTGGTCAGGCTTCGTGATTCAGCCTGTAATCCCAGCACTTTGGGAGGCCGAGGCGAGTGAATTGCCTGAGCCTGCGGGTTTGAGACCAGCCTGGGCAACTAGGTGAGACTTCATCTCTACAATTTAAAAAAAAAAAAAATTAGCTCAGCGTGGTAGCAACCACCTGTAGTTTCAGCTACTTGGAAGGCTGAGGCGGAAGGCTTACCGGAGCCCAGCAGGTCAACGCTGGGGTGGCTGTGAGTGTGCCATGCACTCTAGCCTGGGCGACAGAGTGAGACTCCAATTCAAAAAAAACAAAAAGAATACTACTAAGTTGTAAACAACAGCGATCCCTCAAAGCATGACTGATGTTCAGTTAATTAATTCTCTTTATTCTTTCTTTTTTTTTTTTTTTTTTTGAGTTGGAGTCTC